>NW_022983403.1:2500-31174 GCF_011762595.2 Tursiops truncatus
TTTTTTTTTTTTTTTTTTTTTTTTTTTTTGTTTTTTTTTTTTTTTTTTTTTTTTTTTTTTTTTTTTTTTTTTTTTTTTTTTTTTTTTTTTTTTTTTTTTTTTTTTTTTGTTTTTTTTTTTTTTTTTTTTTTTTTTTTTTTTTTTTTTTTTTTTTTTTTTTTTTTTTTTTTTTTTTTTTTTGGGTTTTTTTTTTTTTTTTTTTTTTTTTTTTTTTTTTTTTTTTTTTTTTTTTTTTTTTTTTTTTTTTTTTTTTTTTTTGTTTTTTTTTTTTTTTTTTTTTTTTTTTTTTTTTTTTTTTTTTTTTTTTTTTTTTTTTTGTTTTTTTTTTTTTTTTTTTTTTTTTTTTTTTTTTTTTTTTTTTTTTTTTTTTTTTTTTTTTTTTTTTTTTTTTTTTTTTTTTTTTTTTTTTTTTTTTTTTTTTTTTTTTTTTTTTTTTTTTTTTTGTTTTTTTTTTTTTTTTTTTTTTTTTTTTTTTTTTTTTTTTTTTTTTTTTTTTTTTTTTTTTTTTTTTTTTTTTTTTTTTTTTTTTTTTTTTTTTTTTTTTTTTTTTTTTTTTTTTTTTTTTTTTTTTTTTTTTTTTTTTTTTTTTTTTTTTTTTTTTTTTTTTTTTTTTTTTTTTTTTTTTTTTTTTTTTTTTTTTTTTTTTTTTTTTTTTTTTTTTTTTTTTTTTTTTTTTTTTTTTTTTTTTTTTTTTTTTTTTTTTTTTTTTTTTTTTTTTTTTTTTTTTTTTTTTTTTTTTTTTTTTTTTTTTTTTTTTTTTTTTTTTTTTTTTTTTTTTTTTTTTTTTTTGTTTTTTTTTTTTTTTTTTTTTTTTTTTTTTTTTTTTTTTTTTTTTTTTTTTTTTTTTTTTTTTTTTTTTTTTTTTTTTTTTTTTTTTTTTTTTTTTTTTTTTTTTTTTTTTTTTTTTTTTTTTTTTTTTTTTTTTTTTTTTTTTTTTTTTTTTTTTTTTTGTTTTTTTTTTTTTTTTTTTTTTTTTTTTTTTTTTTTTTTTTTTTTTTTTTTTTTTTTTTTTTTTTTTTTTTTTGTTTTTTTTTTTTTTTTTTTTTTTTTTTTTTTTTTTTTTTTTTTTTTTTTTTTTTTTTTTTTTTTTTTTTTTTTTTTTTTTTTTTTTTGTTTTTTTTTTTTTTTTTTTTTTTTTTTTTTTTTTTTTTTTTTTTTTTTTTTTTTTTTTTTTTTTTTTTTTTTTTTTTTTTTTTTTTTTTTTTTTTTTTTTTTTTTTTTTTTTTTTTTTTTTTTTTTTTTTTTTTTTTTTTTTTTTTTTTTTTTTTTTTTTTTTTTTTTTTTTTTTTTTTTTTTTTTTTTTTTTTTTTTTTTTTTTTTTTTTTTTTTTTTTTTTTTTTTTTTTTTTTTTTTGTTTTTTTTTTTTTTTTTTTTTTTTTTTTTTTTTTTTTTTTTTTTTTTTTTTTTTTTTTTTTTTTTTTTTTTTTTTTTTTTTTTTTTTTGTTTTTTTTTTTTTTTTTTTTTTTTTTTTTTTTTTTTTTTTTTTTTTTTTTTTTTTTTTTTTTTTTTTTTTTTTTTTTTTTTTTTTTTTTTTTTTTTTTTTTTTTTTTTTTTTTTTTTTTTTTTTTTTTTTTTTTTTTTTTTTTTTTTTTTTTTTTTTTTTTTTTTTTTTTTTTTTTTTTTTTTTTTTTTTTTTTTTTTTTTTTTTTTTTTTTTTTTTTTTTTTTTTTTTTTTTTTTTTTTTTTTTTTTTTTTTTTTTTTTTTTTGTTTTTTTTTTTTTTTTTTTTTTTTTTTTTTTTTTTTTTTTTTTTTTTTTTTTTTTTTTTTTTTTTTTTTTTTTTTTTTTTTTTTTTTTTTTTTTTTTTTTTTTTTTTTTTTTTTTTTTTTTTTTTTTTTTTTTTTTTTTTTTTTTTTTTTTTTTTTTTTTTTTTTTTTTTTTTTTTTTTTTTTTTTTTTTTTTTTTTTTTTTTTTGTTTTTTTTTTTTTTTTTTTTTTTTTTTTTTTTTTTTTTTTTTTTTTTTTTTTTTTTTTTTTTTTTTTTTTTTTTTTTTTGTTTTTTTTTTTTTTTTTTTTTTTTTTTTTTTTTTTTTTTTTTTTTTTTTTTTTTTTTTTTTTTTTTTTTTTTTTTTTTTTTTTTTTTTTTTTTTTTTTTTTTTTTTTTTTTTTTTTTTTTTTTTTTTTTTTTTTTTTTTTTTTTTTTTTTTGTTTTTTTTTTTTTTTTTTTTTTTTTTTTTTTTTTTTTTTTTTTTTTTTTTTTTTTTTTTTTTTTTTTTTTTTTTTTTTTTTTTTTTTTTTTTTTTTTTTTTTTTTTTTTTTTTTTTTTTTTTTTTTTTTTTTTTTTTTTTTTTTTTTTTTTTTTTTTTTTTTTTTTTTTTTTTTTTTTTTTTTTTTTTTTTTTTTTTTTTTTTTTTTTTTTTTTTTTTTTTTTTTTTTTTTTTTTTTTTTTTTTTTTTTTTTTTTTTTTTTTTTTTTTTTTTTTTTTTTTTTTTTTTTTTTTTTTTTTTTTTTTTTTTTTTTTTTTTTTTTTTTTTTTTTTTTTTTTTTTTTTTTTTTTTTTTTTTTTTTTTTTTTTTTTTTTTTTGTTTTTTTTTTTTTTTTTTTTTTTTTTTTTTTTTTTTTTTTTTTTTTTTTTTTTTTTTTTTTTTTTTTTTTTTTTTTTTTTTTTTTTTTTTTTTTTTTTTTTTTTTTTTTTTTTTTTTTTTTTTTTTTTTTTTTTTTTTTTTTGTTTTTTTTTTTTTTTTTTTTTTTTTTTTTTTTTTTTTTTTTTTTTTTTTTTTTTTTTTTTTTTTTTTTTTTTTTTTTTTTTTTTTTTTTTTTTTTTTTTTTTTTTTTTTTTTTTTTTTTTTTTTTTTTTTTTTTTTTTTTTTTTTTTTTTTTTTTTTTTTTTTTTTTTTTTTTTTTTTTTTTTTTTTTTTTTTTTTTTTTTTTTTTTTTTTTTTTTTTTTTTTTTTTTTTTTTTTTTTTTTTTTTTTTTTTTTTTTTTTTTTTTTTTTTTTTTTTTTTTTTTTTTTTTTTTTTTTTTTTTTTTTTTTTTTTTTTTTTTTTTTTTTTTTTTTTTTTTTTTTTTTTTTTTTTTTTTTTTTTTTTTTTTTTTTTTTTTTTTTTTTTTTTTTTTTTTTTTTTTTTTTTTTTTTTTTTTTTTTTTTTTTTTTTTTTTTTTTTTTTTTTTTTTTTTTTTTTTTTTTTTTTTTTTTTTTTTTTTTTTTTTTTTTTTTTTTTTTTTTTTTTTTTTTTTTTTTTTTTTTTTTTTTTTTTTTTTTTTTTTTTTTTTTTTTTTTTTTTTTTTTTTTTTTTTTTTTTTTTTTTTTTTTTTTTTTTTTTTTTTTTTTTTTTTTTTTTTTTTTTTTTTTTTTTTTTTTTTTTTTTTTTTTTTTTTTTTTTTTTTTTTTTTTTTTTTTTTTTTTTTTTTTTTTTTTTTTTTTTTTTTTTTTTTTTTTTTTTTTTTTTTTTTTTTTTTTTTTTTTTTTTTTTTTTTTTTTTTTTTTTTTTTTTTTTTTTTTTTTTTTTTTTTTTTTTTTTTTTTTTTTTTTTTTTTTTTTTTTTTTTTTTTTTTTTTTTTTTTTTTTTTTTTTTTTTTTTTTTTTTTTTTTTTTTTTTTTTTTTTTTTTTTTTTTTTTTTTTTTTTTTTTTTTTTTTTTTTTTTTTTTTTTTTTTTTTTTTTTTTTTTTTTTTTTTTTTTTTTTTTTTTTTTTTTTTTTTTTTTTTTTTTTTTTTTTTTTTTTTTTTTTTTTTTTTTTTTTTTTTTTTTTTTTTTTTTTTTTTTTTTTTTTTTTTTTTTTTTTTTTTTTTTTTTTTTTTTTTTTTTTTTTTTTTTTTTTTTTTTTTTTTTTTTTTTTTTTTTTTTTTTTTTTTTTTTTTTTTTTTTTTTTTTTTTTTTTTTTTTTTTTTTTTTTTTTTTTTTTTTTTTTTTTTTTTTTTTTTTTTTTTTTTTTTTTTTTTTTTTTTTTTTTTTTTTTTTTTTTTTTTTTTTTTTTTTTTTTTTTTTTTTTTTTTTTTTTTTTTTTTTTTTTTTTTTTTTTTTTTTTTTTTTTTTTTTTTTTTTTTTTTTTTTTTTTTTTTTTTTTTTTTTTTTTTTTTTTTTTTTTTTTTTTTTTTTTTTTTTTTTTTTTTTTTTTTTTTTTTTTTTTTTTTTTTTTTTTTTTTTTTTTTTTTTTTTTTTTTTTTTTTTTTTTTTTTTTTTTTTTTTTTTTTTTTTTTTTTTTTTTTTTTTTTTTTTTTTTTTTTTTTTTTTTTTTTTTTTTTTTTTTTTTTTTTTTTTTTTTTTTTTTTTTTTTTTTTTTTTTTTTTTTTTTTTTTTTTTTTTTTTTTTTTTTTTTTTTTTTTTTTTTTTTTTTTTTTTTTTTTTTTTTTTTTTTTTTTTTTTTTTTTTTTTTTTTTTTTTTTTTTTTTTTTTTTTTTGTTTTTTTTTTTTTTTTTTTTTTTTTTTTTTTTTTTTTTTTTTTTTTTTTTTTTTTTTTTTTTTTTTTTTTTTTTTTTTTTTTTTTTTTTTTTTTTTTTTTTTTTTTTTTTTTTTTTTTTTTTTTTTTTTTTTTTTTTTTTTTTTTTTTTTTTTTTTTTTTTTTTTTTTTTTTTTTTTTTTTTTTTTTTTTTTTTTTTTTTTTTTTTTTTTTTTTTTTTTTTTTTTTTTTTTTTTTTTTTTTTTTTTTTTTTTTTTTTTTTTTTTTTTTTTTTTTTTTTTTTTTTTTTTTTTTTTTTTTTTTTTTTTTTTTTTTTTTTTTTTTTTTTTTTTTTTTTTTTTTTTTTTTTTTTTTTTTTTTTTTTTTTTTTTTTTTTTTTTTTTTTTTTTTTTTTTTTTTTTTTTTTTTTTTTTTTTTTTTTTTTTTTTTTTTTTTTTTTTTTTTTTTTTTTTTTTTTTTTTTTTTTTTTTTTTTTTTTTTGTTTTTTTTTTTTTTTTTTTTTTTTTTTTTTTTTTTTTTTTTTTTTTTTTTTTTTTTTTTTTTTTTTTTTTTTTTTTTTTTTTTTTTTTTTTTTTTTTTTTTTTTTTTTTTTTTTTTTTTTTTTTTTTTTTTTTTTTTTTTTTTTTTTTTTTTTTTTTTTTTTTTTTTTTTTTTTTTTTTTTTTTTTTTTTTTTTTTTTTTTTTTTTTTTTTTTTTTTTTTTTTTTTTTTTTTTTTTTTTTTTTTTTTTTTTTTTTTTTTTTTTTTTTTTTTTTTTTTTTTTTTTTTTTTTTTTTTTTTTTTTTTTTTTTTTTTTTTTTTTTTTTTTTTTTTTTTTTTTTTTTTTTTTTTTTTTTTTTTTTTTTTTTTTTTTTTTTTTTTTTTTTTTTTTTTTTTTTTTTTTTTTTTTTTTTTTTTTTTTTTTTTTTTTTTTTTTTTTTTTTTTTTTTTTTTTTTTTTTTTTTTTTTTTTTTTTTTTTTTTTTTTTTTTTTTTTTTTTTTTTTTTTTTTTTTTTTTTTTTTTTTTTTTTTTTTTTTTTTTTTTTTTTTTTTTTTTTTTTTTTTTTTTTTTTTTTTTTTTTTTTTTTTTTTTTTTTTTTTTTTTTTTTTTTTTTTTTTTTTTTTTTTTTTTTTTTTTTTTTTTTTTTTTTTTTTTTTTTTTTTTTTTTTTTTTTTTTTTTTTTTTTTTTTTTTTTTTTTTTTTTTTTTTTTTTTTTTTTTTTTTTTTTTTTTTTTTTTTTTTTTTTTTTTTTTTTTTTTTTTTTTTTTTTTTTTTTTTTTTTTTTTTTTTTTTTTTTTTTTTTTTTTTTTTTTTTTTTTTTTTTTTTTTTTTTTTTTTTTTTTTTTTTTTTTTTTTTTTTTTTTTTTTTTTTTTTTTTTTTTTTTTTTTTTTTTTTTTTTTTTTTTTTTTTTTTTTTTTTTTTTTTTTTTTTTTTTTTTTTTTTTTTTTTTTTTTTTTTTTTTTTTTTTTTTTTTTTTTTTTTTTTTTTTTTTTTTTTTTTTTTTTTTTTTTTTTTTTTTTTTTTTTTTTTTTTTTTTTTTTTTTTTTTTTTTTTTTTTTTTTTTTTTTTTTTTTTTTTTTTTTTTTTTTTTTTTTTTTTTTTTTTTTTTTTTTTTTTTTTTTTTTTTTTTTTTTTTTTTTTTTTTTTTTTTTTTTTTTTTTTTTTTTTTTTTTTTTTTTTTTTTTTTTTTTTTTTTTTTTTTTTTTTTTTTTTTTTTTTTTTTTTTTTTTTTTTTTTTTTTTTTTTTTTTTTTTTTTTTTTTTTTTTTTTTTTTTTTTTTTTTTTTTTTTTTTTTTTTTTTTTTTTTTTTTTTTTTTTTTTTTTTTTTTTTTTTTTTTTTTTTTTTTTTTTTTTTTTTTTTTTTTTTTTTTTTTTTTTTTTTTTTTTTTTTTTTTTTTTTTTTTTTTTTTTTTTTTTTTTTTTTTTTTTTTTTTTTTTTTTTTTTTTTTTTTTTTTTTTTTTTTTTTTTTTTTTTTTTTTTTTTTTTTTTTTTTTTTTTTTTTTTTTTTTTTTTTTTTTTTTTTTTTTTTTTTTTTTTTTTTTTTTTTTTTTTTTTTTTTTTTTTTTTTTTTTTTTTTTTTTTTTTTTTTTTTTTTTTTTTTTTTTTTTTTTTTTTTTTTTTTTTTTTTTTTTTTTTTTTTTTTTTTTTTTTTTTTTTTTTTTTTTTTTTTTTTTTTTTTTTTTTTTTTTTTTTTTTTTTTTTTTTTTTTTTTTTTTTTTTTTTTTTTTTTTTTTTTTTTTTTTTTTTTTTTTTTTTTTTTTTTTTTTTTTTTTTTTTTTTTTTTTTTTTTTTTTTTTTTTTTTTTTTTTTTTTTTTTTTTTTTTTTTTTTTTTTTTTTTTTTTTTTTTTTTTTTTTTTTTTTTTTTTTTTTTTTTTTTTTTTTTTTTTTTTTTTTTTTTTTTTTTTTTTTTTTTTTTTTTTTTTTTTTTTTTTTTTTTTTTTTTTTTTTTTTTTTTTTTTTTTTTTTTTTTTTTTTTTTTTTTTTTTTTTTTTTTTTTTTTTTTTTTTTTTTTTTTTTTTTTTTTTTTTTTTTTTTTTTTTTTTTTTTTTTTTTTTTTTTTTTTTTTTTTTTTTTTTTTTTTTTTTTTTTTTTTTTTTTTTTTTTTTTTTTTTTTTTTTTTTTTTTTTTTTTTTTTTTTTTTTTTTTTTTTTTTTTTTTTTTTTTTTTTTTTTTTTTTTTTTTTTTTTTTTTTTTTTTTTTTTTTTTTTTTTTTTTTTTTTTTTTTTTTTTTTTTTTTTTTTTTTTTTTTTTTTTTTTTTTTTTTTTTTTTTTTTTTTTTTTTTTTTTTTTTTTTTTTTTTTTTTTTTTTTTTTTTTTTTTTTTTTTTTTTTTTTTTTTTTTTTTTTTTTTTTTTTTTTTTTTTTTTTTTTTTTTTTTTTTTTTTTTTTTTTTTTTTTTTTTTTTTTTTTTTTTTTTTTTTTTTTTTTTTTTTTTTTTTTTTTTTTTTTTTTTTTTTTTTTTTTTTTTTTTTTTTTTTTTTTTTTTTTTTTTTTTTTTTTTTTTTTTTTTTTTTTTTTTTTTTTTTTTTTTTTTTTTTTTTTTTTTTTTTTTTTTTTTTTTTTTTTTTTTTTTTTTTTTTTTTTTTTTTTTTTTTTTTTTTTTTTTTTTTTTTTTTTTTTTTTTTTTTTTTTTTTTTTTTTTTTTTTTTTTTTTTTTTTTTTTTTTTTTTTTTTTTTTTTTTTTTTTTTTTTTTTTTTTTTTTTTTTTTTTTTTTTTTTTTTTTTTTTTTTTTTTTTTTTTTTTTTTTTTTTTTTTTTTTTTTTTTTTTTTTTTTTTTTTTTTTTTTTTTTTTTTTTTTTTTTTTTTTTTTTTTTTTTTTTTTTTTTTTTTTTTTTTTTTTTTTTTTTTTTTTTTTTTTTTTTTTTTTTTTTTTTTTTTTTTTTTTTTTTTTTTTTTTTTTTTTTTTTTTTTTTTTTTTTTTTTTTTTTTTTTTTTTTTTTTTTTTTTTTTTTTTTTTTTTTTTTTTTTTTTTTTTTTTTTTTTTTTTTTTTTTTTTTTTTTTTTTTTTTTTTTTTTTTTTTTTTTTTTTTTTTTTTTTTTTTTTTTTTTTTTTTTTTTTTTTTTTTTTTTTTTTTTTTTTTTTTTTTTTTTTTTTTTTTTTTTTTTTTTTTTTTTTTTTTTTTTTTTTTTTTTTTTTTTTTTTTTTTTTTTTTTTTTTTTTTTTTTTTTTTTTTTTTTTTTTTTTTTTTTTTTTTTTTTTTTTTTTTTTTTTTTTTTTTTTTTTTTTTTTTTTTTTTTTTTTTTTTTTTTTTTTTTTTTTTTTTTTTTTTTTTTTTTTTTTTTTTTTTTTTTTTTTTTTTTTTTTTTTTTTTTTTTTTTTTTTTTTTTTTTTTTTTTTTTTTTTTTTTTTTTTTTTTTTTTTTTTTTTTTTTTTTTTTTTTTTTTTTTTTTTTTTTTTTTTTTTTTTTTTTTTTTTTTTTTTTTTTTTTTTTTTTTTTTTTTTTTTTTTTTTTTTTTTTTTTTTTTTTTTTTTTTTTTTTTTTTTTTTTTTTTTTTTTTTTTTTTTTTTTTTTTTTTTTTTTTTTTTTTTTTTTTTTTTTTTTTTTTTTTTTTTTTTTTTTTTTTTTTTTTTTTTTTTTTTTTTTTTTTTTTTTTTTTTTTTTTTTTTTTTTTTTTTTTTTTTTTTTTTTTTTTTTTTTTTTTTTTTTTTTTTTTTTTTTTTTTTTTTTTTTTTTTTTTTTTTTTTTTTTTTTTTTTTTTTTTTTTTTTTTTTTTTTTTTTTTTTTTTTTTTTTTTTTTTTTTTTTTTTTTTTTTTTTTTTTTTTTTTTTTTTTTTTTTTTTTTTTTTTTTTTTTTTTTTTTTTTTTTTTTTTTTTTTTTTTTTTTTTTTTTTTTTTTTTTTTTTTTTTTTTTTTTTTTTTTTTTTTTTTTTTTTTTTTTTTTTTTTTTTTTTTTTTTTTTTTTTTTTTTTTTTTTTTTTTTTTTTTTTTTTTTTTTTTTTTTTTTTTTTTTTTTTTTTTTTTTTTTTTTTTTTTTTTTTTTTTTTTTTTTTTTTTTTTTTTTTTTTTTTTTTTTTTTTTTTTTTTTTTTTTTTTTTTTTTTTTTTTTTTTTTTTTTTTTTTTTTTTTTTTTTTTTTTTTTTTTTTTTTTTTTTTTTTTTTTTTTTTTTTTTTTTTTTTTTTTTTTTTTTTTTTTTTTTTTTTTTTTTTTTTTTTTTTTTTTTTTTTTTTTTTTTTTTTTTTTTTTTTTTTTTTTTTTTTTTTTTTTTTTTTTTTTTTTTTTTTTTTTTTTTTTTTTTTTTTTTTTTTTTTTTTTTTTTTTTTTTTTTTTTTTTTTTTTTTTTTTTTTTTTTTTTTTTTTTTTTTTTTTTTTTTTTTTTTTTTTTTTTTTTTTTTTTTTTTTTTTTTTTTTTTTTTTTTTTTTTTTTTTTTTTTTTTTTTTTTTTTTTTTTTTTTTTTTTTTTTTTTTTTTTTTTTTTTTTTTTTTTTTTTTTTTTTTTTTTTTTTTTTTTTTTTTTTTTTTTTTTTTTTTTTTTTTTTTTTTTTTTTTTTTTTTTTTTTTTTTTTTTTTTTTTTTTTTTTTTTTTTTTTTTTTTTTTTTTTTTTTTTTTTTTTTTTTTTTTTTTTTTTTTTTTTTTTTTTTTTTTTTTTTTTTTTTTTTTTTTTTTTTTTTTTTTTTTTTTTTTTTTTTTTTTTTTTTTTTTTTTTTTTTTTTTTTTTTTTTTTTTTTTTTTTTTTTTTTTTTTTTTTTTTTTTTTTTTTTTTTTTTTTTTTTTTTTTTTTTTTTTTTTTTTTTTTTTTTTTTTTTTTTTTTTTTTTTTTTTTTTTTTTTTTTTTTTTTTTTTTTTTTTTTTTTTTTTTTTTTTTTTTTTTTTTTTTTTTTTTTTTTTTTTTTTTTTTTTTTTTTTTTTTTTTTTTTTTTTTTTTTTTTTTTTTTTTTTTTTTTTTTTTTTTTTTTTTTTTTTTTTTTTTTTTTTTTTTTTTTTTTTTTTTTTTTTTTTTTTTTTTTTTTTTTTTTTTTTTTTTTTTTTTTTTTTTTTTTTTTTTTTTTTTTTTTTTTTTTTTTTTTTTTTTTTTTTTTTTTTTTTTTTTTTTTTTTTTTTTTTTTTTTTTTTTTTTTTTTTTTTTTTTTTTTTTTTTTTTTTTTTTTTTTTTTTTTTTTTTTTTTTTTTTTTTTTTTTTTTTTTTTTTTTTTTTTTTTTTTTTTTTTTTTTTTTTTTTTTTTTTTTTTTTTTTTTTTTTTTTTTTTTTTTTTTTTTTTTTTTTTTTTTTTTTTTTTTTTTTTTTTTTTTTTTTTTTTTTTTTTTTTTTTTTTTTTTTTTTTTTTTTTTTTTTTTTTTTTTTTTTTTTTTTTTTTTTTTTTTTTTTTTTTTTTTTTTTTTTTTTTTTTTTTTTTTTTTTTTTTTTTTTTTTTTTTTTTTTTTTTTTTTTTTTTTTTTTTTTTTTTTTTTTTTTTTTTTTTTTTTTTTTTTTTTTTTTTTTTTTTTTTTTTTTTTTTTTTTTTTTTTTTTTTTTTTTTTTTTTTTTTTTTTTTTTTTTTTTTTTTTTTTTTTTTTTTTTTTTTTTTTTTTTTTTTTTTTTTTTTTTTTTTTTTTTTTTTTTTTTTTTTTTTTTTTTTTTTTTTTTTTTTTTTTTTTTTTTTTTTTTTTTTTTTTTTTTTTTTTTTTTTTTTTTTTTTTTTTTTTTTTTTTTTTTTTTTTTTTTTTTTTTTTTTTTTTTTTTTTTTTTTTTTTTTTTTTTTTTTTTTTTTTTTTTTTTTTTTTTTTTTTTTTTTTTTTTTTTTTTTTTTTTTTTTTTTTTTTTTTTTTTTTTTTTTTTTTTTTTTTTTTTTTTTTTTTTTTTTTTTTTTTTTTTTTTTTTTTTTTTTTTTTTTTTTTTTTTTTTTTTTTTTTTTTTTTTTTTTTTTTTTTTTTTTTTTTTTTTTTTTTTTTTTTTTTTTTTTTTTTTTTTTTTTTTTTTTTTTTTTTTTTTTTTTTTTTTTTTTTTTTTTTTTTTTTTTTTTTTTTTTTTTTTTTTTTTTTTTTTTTTTTTTTTTTTTTTTTTTTTTTTTTTTTTTTTTTTTTTTTTTTTTTTTTTTTTTTTTTTTTTTTTTTTTTTTTTTTTTTTTTTTTTTTTTTTTTTTTTTTTTTTTTTTTTTTTTTTTTTTTTTTTTTTTTTTTTTTTTTTTTTTTTTTTTTTTTTTTTTTTTTTTTTTTTTTTTTTTTTTTTTTTTTTTTTTTTTTTTTTTTTTTTTTTTTTTTTTTTTTTTTTTTTTTTTTTTTTTTTTTTTTTTTTTTTTTTTTTTTTTTTTTTTTTTTTTTTTTTTTTTTTTTTTTTTTTTTTTTTTTTTTTTTTTTTTTTTTTTTTTTTTTTTTTTTTTTTTTTTTTTTTTTTTTTTTTTTTTTTTTTTTTTTTTTTTTTTTTTTTTTTTTTTTTTTTTTTTTTTTTTTTTTTTTTTTTTTTTTTTTTTTTTTTTTTTTTTTTTTTTTTTTTTTTTTTTTTTTTTTTTTTTTTTTTTTTTTTTTTTTTTTTTTTTTTTTTTTTTTTTTTTTTTTTTTTTTTTTTTTTTTTTTTTTTTTTTTTTTTTTTTTTTTTTTTTTTTTTTTTTTTTTTTTTTTTTTTTTTTTTTTTTTTTTTTTTTTTTTTTTTTTTTTTTTTTTTTTTTTTTTTTTTTTTTTTTTTTTTTTTTTTTTTTTTTTTTTTTTTTTTTTTTTTTTTTTTTTTTTTTTTTTTTTTTTTTTTTTTTTTTTTTTTTTTTTTTTTTTTTTTTTTTTTTTTTTTTTTTTTTTTTTTTTTTTTTTTTTTTTTTTTTTTTTTTTTTTTTTTTTTTTTTTTTTTTTTTTTTTTTTTTTTTTTTTTTTTTTTTTTTTTTTTTTTTTTTTTTTTTTTTTTTTTTTTTTTTTTTTTTTTTTTTTTTTTTTTTTTTTTTTTTTTTTTTTTTTTTTTTTTTTTTTTTTTTTTTTTTTTTTTTTTTTTTTTTTTTTTTTTTTTTTTTTTTTTTTTTTTTTTTTTTTTTTTTTTTTTTTTTTTTTTTTTTTTTTTTTTTTTTTTTTTTTTTTTTTTTTTTTTTTTTTTTTTTTTTTTTTTTTTTTTTTTTTTTTTTTTTTTTTTTTTTTTTTTTTTTTTTTTTTTTTTTTTTTTTTTTTTTTTTTTTTTTTTTTTTTTTTTTTTTTTTTTTTTTTTTTTTTTTTTTTTTTTTTTTTTTTTTTTTTTTTTTTTTTTTTTTTTTTTTTTTTTTTTTTTTTTTTTTTTTTTTTTTTTTTTTTTTTTTTTTTTTTTTTTTTTTTTTTTTTTTTTTTTTTTTTTTTTTTTTTTTTTTTTTTTTTTTTTTTTTTTTTTTTTTTTTTTTTTTTTTTTTTTTTTTTTTTTTTTTTTTTTTTTTTTTTTTTTTTTTTTTTTTTTTTTTTTTTTTTTTTTTTTTTTTTTTTTTTTTTTTTTTTTTTTTTTTTTTTTTTTTTTTTTTTTTTTTTTTTTTTTTTTTTTTTTTTTTTTTTTTTTTTTTTTTTTTTTTTTTTTTTTTTTTTTTTTTTTTTTTTTTTTTTTTTTTTTTTTTTTTTTTTTTTTTTTTTTTTTTTTTTTTTTTTTTTTTTTTTTTTTTTTTTTTTTTTTTTTTTTTTTTTTTTTTTTTTTTTTTTTTTTTTTTTTTTTTTTTTTTTTTTTTTTTTTTTTTTTTTTTTTTTTTTTTTTTTTTTTTTTTTTTTTTTTTTTTTTTTTTTTTTTTTTTTTTTTTTTTTTTTTTTTTTTTTTTTTTTTTTTTTTTTTTTTTTTTTTTTTTTTTTTTTTTTTTTTTTTTTTTTTTTTTTTTTTTTTTTTTTTTTTTTTTTTTTTTTTTTTTTTTTTTTTTTTTTTTTTTTTTTTTTTTTTTTTTTTTTTTTTTTTTTTTTTTTTTTTTTTTTTTTTTTTTTTTTTTTTTTTTTTTTTTTTTTTTTTTTTTTTTTTTTTTTTTTTTTTTTTTTTTTTTTTTTTTTTTTTTTTTTTTTTTTTTTTTTTTTTTTTTTTTTTTTTTTTTTTTTTTTTTTTTTTTTTTTTTTTTTTTTTTTTTTTTTTTTTTTTTTTTTTTTTTTTTTTTTTTTTTTTTTTTTTTTTTTTTTTTTTTTTTTTTTTTTTTTTTTTTTTTTTTTTTTTTTTTTTTTTTTTTTTTTTTTTTTTTTTTTTTTTTTTTTTTTTTTTTTTTTTTTTTTTTTTTTTTTTTTTTTTTTTTTTTTTTTTTTTTTTTTTTTTTTTTTTTTTTTTTTTTTTTTTTTTTTTTTTTTTTTTTTTTTTTTTTTTTTTTTTTTTTTTTTTTTTTTTTTTTTTTTTTTTTTTTTTTTTTTTTTTTTTTTTTTTTTTTTTTTTTTTTTTTTTTTTTTTTTTTTTTTTTTTTTTTTTTTTTTTTTTTTTTTTTTTTTTTTTTTTTTTTTTTTTTTTTTTTTTTTTTTTTTTTTTTTTTTTTTTTTTTTTTTTTTTTTTTTTTTTTTTTTTTTTTTTTTTTTTTTTTTTTTTTTTTTTTTTTTTTTTTTTTTTTTTTTTTTTTTTTTTTTTTTTTTTTTTTTTTTTTTTTTTTTTTTTTTTTTTTTTTTTTTTTTTTTTTTTTTTTTTTTTTTTTTTTTTTTTTTTTTTTTTTTTTTTTTTTTTTTTTTTTTTTTTTTTTTTTTTTTTTTTTTTTTTTTTTTTTTTTTTTTTTTTTTTTTTTTTTTTTTTTTTTTTTTTTTTTTTTTTTTTTTTTTTTTTTTTTTTTTTTTTTTTTTTTTTTTTTTTTTTTTTTTTTTTTTTTTTTTTTTTTTTTTTTTTTTTTTTTTTTTTTTTTTTTTTTTTTTTTTTTTTTTTTTTTTTTTTTTTTTTTTTTTTTTTTTTTTTTTTTTTTTTTTTTTTTTTTTTTTTTTTTTTTTTTTTTTTTTTTTTTTTTTTTTTTTTTTTTTTTTTTTTTTTTTTTTTTTTTTTTTTTTTTTTTTTTTTTTTTTTTTTTTTTTTTTTTTTTTTTTTTTTTTTTTTTTTTTTTTTTTTTTTTTTTTTTTTTTTTTTTTTTTTTTTTTTTTTTTTTTTTTTTTTTTTTTTTTTTTTTTTTTTTTTTTTTTTTTTTTTTTTTTTTTTTTTTTTTTTTTTTTTTTTTTTTTTTTTTTTTTTTTTTTTTTTTTTTTTTTTTTTTTTTTTTTTTTTTTTTTTTTTTTTTTTTTTTTTTTTTTTTTTTTTTTTTTTTTTTTTTTTTTTTTTTTTTTTTTTTTTTTTTTTTTTTTTTTTTTTTTTTTTTTTTTTTTTTTTTTTTTTTTTTTTTTTTTTTTTTTTTTTTTTTTTTTTTTTTTTTTTTTTTTTTTTTTTTTTTTTTTTTTTTTTTTTTTTTTTTTTTTTTTTTTTTTTTTTTTTTTTTTTTTTTTTTTTTTTTTTTTTTTTTTTTTTTTTTTTTTTTTTTTTTTTTTTTTTTTTTTTTTTTTTTTTTTTTTTTTTTTTTTTTTTTTTTTTTTTTTTTTTTTTTTTTTTTTTTTTTTTTTTTTTTTTTTTTTTTTTTTTTTTTTTTTTTTTTTTTTTTTTTTTTTTTTTTTTTTTTTTTTTTTTTTTTTTTTTTTTTTTTTTTTTTTTTTTTTTTTTTTTTTTTTTTTTTTTTTTTTTTTTTTTTTTTTTTTTTTTTTTTTTTTTTTTTTTTTTTTTTTTTTTTTTTTTTTTTTTTTTTTTTTTTTTTTTTTTTTTTTTTTTTTTTTTTTTTTTTTTTTTTTTTTTTTTTTTTTTTTTTTTTTTTTTTTTTTTTTTTTTTTTTTTTTTTTTTTTTTTTTTTTTTTTTTTTTTTTTTTTTTTTTTTTTTTTTTTTTTTTTTTTTTTTTTTTTTTTTTTTTTTTTTTTTTTTTTTTTTTTTTTTTTTTTTTTTTTTTTTTTTTTTTTTTTTTTTTTTTTTTTTTTTTTTTTTTTTTTTTTTTTTTTTTTTTTTTTTTTTTTTTTTTTTTTTTTTTTTTTTTTTTTTTTTTTTTTTTTTTTTTTTTTTTTTTTTTTTTTTTTTTTTTTTTTTTTTTTTTTTTTTTTTTTTTTTTTTTTTTTTTTTTTTTTTTTTTTTTTTTTTTTTTTTTTTTTTTTTTTTTTTTTTTTTTTTTTTTTTTTTTTTTTTTTTTTTTTTTTTTTTTTTTTTTTTTTTTTTTTTTTTTTTTTTTTTTTTTTTTTTTTTTTTTTTTTTTTTTTTTTTTTTTTTTTTTTTTTTTTTTTTTTTTTTTTTTTTTTTTTTTTTTTTTTTTTTTTTTTTTTTTTTTTTTTTTTTTTTTTTTTTTTTTTTTTTTTTTTTTTTTTTTTTTTTTTTTTTTTTTTTTTTTTTTTTTTTTTTTTTTTTTTTTTTTTTTTTTTTTTTTTTTTTTTTTTTTTTTTTTTTTTTTTTTTTTTTTTTTTTTTTTTTTTTTTTTTTTTTTTTTTTTTTTTTTTTTTTTTTTTTTTTTTTTTTTTTTTTTTTTTTTTTTTTTTTTTTTTTTTTTTTTTTTTTTTTTTTTTTTTTTTTTTTTTTTTTTTTTTTTTTTTTTTTTTTTTTTTTTTTTTTTTTTTTTTTTTTTTTTTTTTTTTTTTTTTTTTTTTTTTTTTTTTTTTTTTTTTTTTTTTTTTTTTTTTTTTTTTTTTTTTTTTTTTTTTTTTTTTTTTTTTTTTTTTTTTTTTTTTTTTTTTTTTTTTTTTTTTTTTTTTTTTTTTTTTTTTTTTTTTTTTTTTTTTTTTTTTTTTTTTTTTTTTTTTTTTTTTTTTTTTTTTTTTTTTTTTTTTTTTTTTTTTTTTTTTTTTTTTTTTTTTTTTTTTTTTTTTTTTTTTTTTTTTTTTTTTTTTTTTTTTTTTTTTTTTTTTTTTTTTTTTTTTTTTTTTTTTTTTTTTTTTTTTTTTTTTTTTTTTTTTTTTTTTTTTTTTTTTTTTTTTTTTTTTTTTTTTTTTTTTTTTTTTTTTTTTTTTTTTTTTTTTTTTTTTTTTTTTTTTTTTTTTTTTTTTTTTTTTTTTTTTTTTTTTTTTTTTTTTTTTTTTTTTTTTTTTTTTTTTTTTTTTTTTTTTTTTTTTTTTTTTTTTTTTTTTTTTTTTTTTTTTTTTTTTTTTTTTTTTTTTTTTTTTTTTTTTTTTTTTTTTTTTTTTTTTTTTTTTTTTTTTTTTTTTTTTTTTTTTTTTTTTTTTTTTTTTTTTTTTTTTTTTTTTTTTTTTTTTTTTTTTTTTTTTTTTTTTTTTTTTTTTTTTTTTTTTTTTTTTTTTTTTTTTTTTTTTTTTTTTTTTTTTTTTTTTTTTTTTTTTTTTTTTTTTTTTTTTTTTTTTTTTTTTTTTTTTTTTTTTTTTTTTTTTTTTTTTTTTTTTTTTTTTTTTTTTTTTTTTTTTTTTTTTTTTTTTTTTTTTTTTTTTTTTTTTTTTTTTTTTTTTTTTTTTTTTTTTTTTTTTTTTTTTTTTTTTTTTTTTTTTTTTTTTTTTTTTTTTTTTTTTTTTTTTTTTTTTTTTTTTTTTTTTTTTTTTTTTTTTTTTTTTTTTTTTTTTTTTTTTTTTTTTTTTTTTTTTTTTTTTTTTTTTTTTTTTTTTTTTTTTTTTTTTTTTTTTTTTTTTTTTTTTTTTTTTTTTTTTTTTTTTTTTTTTTTTTTTTTTTTTTTTTTTTTTTTTTTTTTTTTTTTTTTTTTTTTTTTTTTTTTTTTTTTTTTTTTTTTTTTTTTTTTTTTTTTTTTTTTTTTTTTTTTTTTTTTTTTTTTTTTTTTTTTTTTTTTTTTTTTTTTTTTTTTTTTTTTTTTTTTTTTTTTTTTTTTTTTTTTTTTTTTTTTTTTTTTTTTTTTTTTTTTTTTTTTTTTTTTTTTTTTTTTTTTTTTTTTTTTTTTTTTTTTTTTTTTTTTTTTTTTTTTTTTTTTTTTTTTTTTTTTTTTTTTTTTTTTTTTTTTTTTTTTTTTTTTTTTTTTTTTTTTTTTTTTTTTTTTTTTTTTTTTTTTTTTTTTTTTTTTTTTTTTTTTTTTTTTTTTTTTTTTTTTTTTTTTTTTTTTTTTTTTTTTTTTTTTTTTTTTTTTTTTTTTTTTTTTTTTTTTTTTTTTTTTTTTTTTTTTTTTTTTTTTTTTTTTTTTTTTTTTTTTTTTTTTTTTTTTTTTTTTTTTTTTTTTTTTTTTTTTTTTTTTTTTTTTTTTTTTTTTTTTTTTTTTTTTTTTTTTTTTTTTTTTTTTTTTTTTTTTTTTTTTTTTTTTTTTTTTTTTTTTTTTTTTTTTTTTTTTTTTTTTTTTTTTTTTTTTTTTTTTTTTTTTTTTTTTTTTTTTTTTTTTTTTTTTTTTTTTTTTTTTTTTTTTTTTTTTTTTTTTTTTTTTTTTTTTTTTTTTTTTTTTTTTTTTTTTTTTTTTTTTTTTTTTTTTTTTTTTTTTTTTTTTTTTTTTTTTTTTTTTTTTTTTTTTTTTTTTTTTTTTTTTTTTTTTTTTTTTTTTTTTTTTTTTTTTTTTTTTTTTTTTTTTTTTTTTTTTTTTTTTTTTTTTTTTTTTTTTTTTTTTTTTTTTTTTTTTTTTTTTTTTTTTTTTTTTTTTTTTTTTTTTTTTTTTTTTTTTTTTTTTTTTTTTTTTTTTTTTTTTTTTTTTTTTTTTTTTTTTTTTTTTTTTTTTTTTTTTTTTTTTTTTTTTTTTTTTTTTTTTTTTTTTTTTTTTTTTTTTTTTTTTTTTTTTTTTTTTTTTTTTTTTTTTTTTTTTTTTTTTTTTTTTTTTTTTTTTTTTTTTTTTTTTTTTTTTTTTTTTTTTTTTTTTTTTTTTTTTTTTTTTTTTTTTTTTTTTTTTTTTTTTTTTTTTTTTTTTTTTTTTTTTTTTTTTTTTTTTTTTTTTTTTTTTTTTTTTTTTTTTTTTTTTTTTTTTTTTTTTTTTTTTTTTTTTTTTTTTTTTTTTTTTTTTTTTTTTTTTTTTTTTTTTTTTTTTTTTTTTTTTTTTTTTTTTTTTTTTTTTTTTTTTTTTTTTTTTTTTTTTTTTTTTTTTTTTTTTTTTTTTTTTTTTTTTTTTTTTTTTTTTTTTTTTTTTTTTTTTTTTTTTTTTTTTTTTTTTTTTTTTTTTTTTTTTTTTTTTTTTTTTTTTTTTTTTTTTTTTTTTTTTTTTTTTTTTTTTTTTTTTTTTTTTTTTTTTTTTTTTTTTTTTTTTTTTTTTTTTTTTTTTTTTTTTTTTTTTTTTTTTTTTTTTTTTTTTTTTTTTTTTTTTTTTTTTTTTTTTTTTTTTTTTTTTTTTTTTTTTTTTTTTTTTTTTTTTTTTTTTTTTTTTTTTTTTTTTTTTTTTTTTTTTTTTTTTTTTTTTTTTTTTTTTTTTTTTTTTTTTTTTTTTTTTTTTTTTTTTTTTTTTTTTTTTTTTTTTTTTTTTTTTTTTTTTTTTTTTTTTTTTTTTTTTTTTTTTTTTTTTTTTTTTTTTTTTTTTTTTTTTTTTTTTTTTTTTTTTTTTTTTTTTTTTTTTTTTTTTTTTTTTTTTTTTTTTTTTTTTTTTTTTTTTTTTTTTTTTTTTTTTTTTTTTTTTTTTTTTTTTTTTTTTTTTTTTTTTTTTTTTTTTTTTTTTTTTTTTTTTTTTTTTTTTTTTTTTTTTTTTTTTTTTTTTTTTTTTTTTTTTTTTTTTTTTTTTTTTTTTTTTTTTTTTTTTTTTTTTTTTTTTTTTTTTTTTTTTTTTTTTTTTTTTTTTTTTTTTTTTTTTTTTTTTTTTTTTTTTTTTTTTTTTTTTTTTTTTTTTTTTTTTTTTTTTTTTTTTTTTTTTTTTTTTTTTTTTTTTTTTTTTTTTTTTTTTTTTTTTTTTTTTTTTTTTTTTTTTTTTTTTTTTTTTTTTTTTTTTTTTTTTTTTTTTTTTTTTTTTTTTTTTTTTTTTTTTTTTTTTTTTTTTTTTTTTTTTTTTTTTTTTTTTTTTTTTTTTTTTTTTTTTTTTTTTTTTTTTTTTTTTTTTTTTTTTTTTTTTTTTTTTTTTTTTTTTTTTTTTTTTTTTTTTTTTTTTTTTTTTTTTTTTTTTTTTTTTTTTTTTTTTTTTTTTTTTTTTTTTTTTTTTTTTTTTTTTTTTTTTTTTTTTTTTTTTTTTTTTTTTTTTTTTTTTTTTTTTTTTTTTTTTTTTTTTTTTTTTTTTTTTTTTTTTTTTTTTTTTTTTTTTTTTTTTTTTTTTTTTTTTTTTTTTTTTTTTTTTTTTTTTTTTTTTTTTTTTTTTTTTTTTTTTTTTTTTTTTTTTTTTTTTTTTTTTTTTTTTTTTTTTTTTTTTTTTTTTTTTTTTTTTTTTTTTTTTTTTTTTTTTTTTTTTTTTTTTTTTTTTTTTTTTTTTTTTTTTTTTTTTTTTTTTTTTTTTTTTTTTTTTTTTTTTTTTTTTTTTTTTTTTTTTTTTTTTTTTTTTTTTTTTTTTTTTTTTTTTTTTTTTTTTTTTTTTTTTTTTTTTTTTTTTTTTTTTTTTTTTTTTTTTTTTTTTTTTTTTTTTTTTTTTTTTTTTTTTTTTTTTTTTTTTTTTTTTTTTTTTTTTTTTTTTTTTTTTTTTTTTTTTTTTTTTTTTTTTTTTTTTTTTTTTTTTTTTTTTTTTTTTTTTTTTTTTTTTTTTTTTTTTTTTTTTTTTTTTTTTTTTTTTTTTTTTTTTTTTTTTTTTTTTTTTTTTTTTTTTTTTTTTTTTTTTTTTTTTTTTTTTTTTTTTTTTTTTTTTTTTTTTTTTTTTTTTTTTTTTTTTTTTTTTTTTTTTTTTTTTTTTTTTTTTTTTTTTTTTTTTTTTTTTTTTTTTTTTTTTTTTTTTTTTTTTTTTTTTTTTTTTTTTTTTTTTTTTTTTTTTTTTTTTTTTTTTTTTTTTTTTTTTTTTTTTTTTTTTTTTTTTTTTTTTTTTTTTTTTTTTTTTTTTTTTTTTTTTTTTTTTTTTTTTTTTTTTTTTTTTTTTTTTTTTTTTTTTTTTTTTTTTTTTTTTTTTTTTTTTTTTTTTTTTTTTTTTTTTTTTTTTTTTTTTTTTTTTTTTTTTTTTTTTTTTTTTTTTTTTTTTTTTTTTTTTTTTTTTTTTTTTTTTTTTTTTTTTTTTTTTTTTTTTTTTTTTTTTTTTTTTTTTTTTTTTTTTTTTTTTTTTTTTTTTTTTTTTTTTTTTTTTTTTTTTTTTTTTTTTTTTTTTTTTTTTTTTTTTTTTTTTTTTTTTTTTTTTTTTTTTTTTTTTTTTTTTTTTTTTTTTTTTTTTTTTTTTTTTTTTTTTTTTTTTTTTTTTTTTTTTTTTTTTTTTTTTTTTTTTTTTTTTTTTTTTTTTTTTTTTTTTTTTTTTTTTTTTTTTTTTTTTTTTTTTTTTTTTTTTTTTTTTTTTTTTTTTTTTTTTTTTTTTTTTTTTTTTTTTTTTTTTTTTTTTTTTTTTTTTTTTTTTTTTTTTTTTTTTTTTTTTTTTTTTTTTTTTTTTTTTTTTTTTTTTTTTTTTTTTTTTTTTTTTTTTTTTTTTTTTTTTTTTTTTTTTTTTTTTTTTTTTTTTTTTTTTTTTTTTTTTTTTTTTTTTTTTTTTTTTTTTTTTTTTTTTTTTTTTTTTTTTTTTTTTTTTTTTTTTTTTTTTTTTTTTTTTTTTTTTTTTTTTTTTTTTTTTTTTTTTTTTTTTTTTTTTTTTTTTTTTTTTTTTTTTTTTTTTTTTTTTTTTTTTTTTTTTTTTTTTTTTTTTTTTTTTTTTTTTTTTTTTTTTTTTTTTTTTTTTTTTTTTTTTTTTTTTTTTTTTTTTTTTTTTTTTTTTTTTTTTTTTTTTTTTTTTTTTTTTTTTTTTTTTTTTTTTTTTTTTTTTTTTTTTTTTTTTTTTTTTTTTTTTTTTTTTTTTTTTTTTTTTTTTTTTTTTTTTTTTTTTTTTTTTTTTTTTTTTTTTTTTTTTTTTTTTTTTTTTTTTTTTTTTTTTTTTTTTTTTTTTTTTTTTTTTTTTTTTTTTTTTTTTTTTTTTTTTTTTTTTTTTTTTTTTTTTTTTTTTTTTTTTTTTTTTTTTTTTTTTTTTTTTTTTTTTTTTTTTTTTTTTTTTTTTTTTTTTTTTTTTTTTTTTTTTTTTTTTTTTTTTTTTTTTTTTTTTTTTTTTTTTTTTTTTTTTTTTTTTTTTTTTTTTTTTTTTTTTTTTTTTTTTTTTTTTTTTTTTTTTTTTTTTTTTTTTTTTTTTTTTTTTTTTTTTTTTTTTTTTTTTTTTTTTTTTTTTTTTTTTTTTTTTTTTTTTTTTTTTTTTTTTTTTTTTTTTTTTTTTTTTTTTTTTTTTTTTTTTTTTTTTTTTTTTTTTTTTTTTTTTTTTTTTTTTTTTTTTTTTTTTTTTTTTTTTTTTTTTTTTTTTTTTTTTTTTTTTTTTTTTTTTTTTTTTTTTTTTTTTTTTTTTTTTTTTTTTTTTTTTTTTTTTTTTTTTTTTTTTTTTTTTTTTTTTTTTTTTTTTTTTTTTTTTTTTTTTTTTTTTTTTTTTTTTTTTTTTTTTTTTTTTTTTTTTTTTTTTTTTTTTTTTTTTTTTTTTTTTTTTTTTTTTTTTTTTTTTTTTTTTTTTTTTTTTTTTTTTTTTTTTTTTTTTTTTTTTTTTTTTTTTTTTTTTTTTTTTTTTTTTTTTTTTTTTTTTTTTTTTTTTTTTTTTTTTTTTTTTTTTTTTTTTTTTTTTTTTTTTTTTTTTTTTTTTTTTTTTTTTTTTTTTTTTTTTTTTTTTTTTTTTTTTTTTTTTTTTTTTTTTTTTTTTTTTTTTTTTTTTTTTTTTTTTTTTTTTTTTTTTTTTTTTTTTTTTTTTTTTTTTTTTTTTTTTTTTTTTTTTTTTTTTTTTTTTTTTTTTTTTTTTTTTTTTTTTTTTTTTTTTTTTTTTTTTTTTTTTTTTTTTTTTTTTTTTTTTTTTTTTTTTTTTTTTTTTTTTTTTTTTTTTTTTTTTTTTTTTTTTTTTTTTTTTTTTTTTTTTTTTTTTTTTTTTTTTTTTTTTTTTTTTTTTTTTTTTTTTTTTTTTTTTTTTTTTTTTTTTTTTTTTTTTTTTTTTTTTTTTTTTTTTTTTTTTTTTTTTTTTTTTTTTTTTTTTTTTTTTTTTTTTTTTTTTTTTTTTTTTTTTTTTTTTTTTTTTTTTTTTTTTTTTTTTTTTTTTTTTTTTTTTTTTTTTTTTTTTTTTTTTTTTTTTTTTTTTTTTTTTTTTTTTTTTTTTTTTTTTTTTTTTTTTTTTTTTTTTTTTTTTTTTTTTTTTTTTTTTTTTTTTTTTTTTTTTTTTTTTTTTTTTTTTTTTTTTTTTTTTTTTTTTTTTTTTTTTTTTTTTTTTTTTTTTTTTTTTTTTTTTTTTTTTTTTTTTTTTTTTTTTTTTTTTTTTTTTTTTTTTTTTTTTTTTTTTTTTTTTTTTTTTTTTTTTTTTTTTTTTTTTTTTTTTTTTTTTTTTTTTTTTTTTTTTTTTTTTTTTTTTTTTTTTTTTTTTTTTTTTTTTTTTTTTTTTTTTTTTTTTTTTTTTTTTTTTTTTTTTTTTTTTTTTTTTTTTTTTTTTTTTTTTTTTTTTTTTTTTTTTTTTTTTTTTTTTTTTTTTTTTTTTTTTTTTTTTTTTTTTTTTTTTTTTTTTTTTTTTTTTTTTTTTTTTTTTTTTTTTTTTTTTTTTTTTTTTTTTTTTTTTTTTTTTTTTTTTTTTTTTTTTTTTTTTTTTTTTTTTTTTTTTTTTTTTTTTTTTTTTTTTTTTTTTTTTTTTTTTTTTTTTTTTTTTTTTTTTTTTTTTTTTTTTTTTTTTTTTTTTTTTTTTTTTTTTTTTTTTTTTTTTTTTTTTTTTTTTTTTTTTTTTTTTTTTTTTTTTTTTTTTTTTTTTTTTTTTTTTTTTTTTTTTTTTTTTTTTTTTTTTTTTTTTTTTTTTTTTTTTTTTTTTTTTTTTTTTTTTTTTTTTTTTTTTTTTTTTTTTTTTTTTTTTTTTTTTTTTTTTTTTTTTTTTTTTTTTTTTTTTTTTTTTTTTTTTTTTTTTTTTTTTTTTTTTTTTTTTTTTTTTTTTTTTTTTTTTTTTTTTTTTTTTTTTTTTTTTTTTTTTTTTTTTTTTTTTTTTTTTTTTTTTTTTTTTTTTTTTTTTTTTTTTTTTTTTTTTTTTTTTTTTTTTTTTTTTTTTTTTTTTTTTTTTTTTTTTTTTTTTTTTTTTTTTTTTTTTTTTTTTTTTTTTTTTTTTTTTTTTTTTTTTTTTTTTTTTTTTTTTTTTTTTTTTTTTTTTTTTTTTTTTTTTTTTTTTTTTTTTTTTTTTTTTTTTTTTTTTTTTTTTTTTTTTTTTTTTTTTTTTTTTTTTTTTTTTTTTTTTTTTTTTTTTTTTTTTTTTTTTTTTTTTTTTTTTTTTTTTTTTTTTTTTTTTTTTTTTTTTTTTTTTTTTTTTTTTTTTTTTTTTTTTTTTTTTTTTTTTTTTTTTTTTTTTTTTTTTTTTTTTTTTTTTTTTTTTTTTTTTTTTTTTTTTTTTTTTTTTTTTTTTTTTTTTTTTTTTTTTTTTTTTTTTTTTTTTTTTTTTTTTTTTTTTTTTTTTTTTTTTTTTTTTTTTTTTTTTTTTTTTTTTTTTTTTTTTTTTTTTTTTTTTTTTTTTTTTTTTTTTTTTTTTTTTTTTTTTTTTTTTTTTTTTTTTTTTTTTTTTTTTTTTTTTTTTTTTTTTTTTTTTTTTTTTTTTTTTTTTTTTTTTTTTTTTTTTTTTTTTTTTTTTTTTTTTTTTTTTTTTTTTTTTTTTTTTTTTTTTTTTTTTTTTTTTTTTTTTTTTTTTTTTTTTTTTTTTTTTTTTTTTTTTTTTTTTTTTTTTTTTTTTTTTTTTTTTTTTTTTTTTTTTTTTTTTTTTTTTTTTTTTTTTTTTTTTTTTTTTTTTTTTTTTTTTTTTTTTTTTTTTTTTTTTTTTTTTTTTTTTTTTTTTTTTTTTTTTTTTTTTTTTTTTTTTTTTTTTTTTTTTTTTTTTTTTTTTTTTTTTTTTTTTTTTTTTTTTTTTTTTTTTTTTTTTTTTTTTTTTTTTTTTTTTTTTTTTTTTTTTTTTTTTTTTTTTTTTTTTTTTTTTTTTTTTTTTTTTTTTTTTTTTTTTTTTTTTTTTTTTTTTTTTTTTTTTTTTTTTTTTTTTTTTTTTTTTTTTTTTTTTTTTTTTTTTTTTTTTTTTTTTTTTTTTTTTTTTTTTTTTTTTTTTTTTTTTTTTTTTTTTTTTTTTTTTTTTTTTTTTTTTTTTTTTTTTTTTTTTTTTTTTTTTTTTTTTTTTTTTTTTTTTTTTTTTTTTTTTTTTTTTTTTTTTTTTTTTTTTTTTTTTTTTTTTTTTTTTTTTTTTTTTTTTTTTTTTTTTTTTTTTTTTTTTTTTTTTTTTTTTTTTTTTTTTTTTTTTTTTTTTTTTTTTTTTTTTTTTTTTTTTTTTTTTTTTTTTTTTTTTTTTTTTTTTTTTTTTTTTTTTTTTTTTTTTTTTTTTTTTTTTTTTTTTTTTTTTTTTTTTTTTTTTTTTTTTTTTTTTTTTTTTTTTTTTTTTTTTTTTTTTTTTTTTTTTTTTTTTTTTTTTTTTTTTTTTTTTTTTTTTTTTTTTTTTTTTTTTTTTTTTTTTTTTTTTTTTTTTTTTTTTTTTTTTTTTTTTTTTTTTTTTTTTTTTTTTTTTTTTTTTTTTTTTTTTTTTTTTTTTTTTTTTTTTTTTTTTTTTTTTTTTTTTTTTTTTTTTTTTTTTTTTTTTTTTTTTTTTTTTTTTTTTTTTTTTTTTTTTTTTTTTTTTTTTTTTTTTTTTTTTTTTTTTTTTTTTTTTTTTTTTTTTTTTTTTTTTTTTTTTTTTTTTTTTTTTTTTTTTTTTTTTTTTTTTTTTTTTTTTTTTTTTTTTTTTTTTTTTTTTTTTTTTTTTTTTTTTTTTTTTTTTTTTTTTTTTTTTTTTTTTTTTTTTTTTTTTTTTTTTTTTTTTTTTTTTTTTTTTTTTTTTTTTTTTTTTTTTTTTTTTTTTTTTTTTTTTTTTTTTTTTTTTTTTTTTTTTTTTTTTTTTTTTTTTTTTTTTTTTTTTTTTTTTTTTTTTTTTTTTTTTTTTTTTTTTTTTTTTTTTTTTTTTTTTTTTTTTTTTTTTTTTTTTTTTTTTTTTTTTTTTTTTTTTTTTTTTTTTTTTTTTTTTTTTTTTTTTTTTTTTTTTTTTTTTTTTTTTTTTTTTTTTTTTTTTTTTTTTTTTTTTTTTTTTTTTTTTTTTTTTTTTTTTTTTTTTTTTTTTTTTTTTTTTTTTTTTTTTTTTTTTTTTTTTTTTTTTTTTTTTTTTTTTTTTTTTTTTTTTTTTTTTTTTTTTTTTTTTTTTTTTTTTTTTTTTTTTTTTTTTTTTTTTTTTTTTTTTTTTTTTTTTTTTTTTTTTTTTTTTTTTTTTTTTTTTTTTTTTTTTTTTTTTTTTTTTTTTTTTTTTTTTTTTTTTTTTTTTTTTTTTTTTTTTTTTTTTTTTTTTTTTTTTTTTTTTTTTTTTTTTTTTTTTTTTTTTTTTTTTTTTTTTTTTTTTTTTTTTTTTTTTTTTTTTTTTTTTTTTTTTTTTTTTTTTTTTTTTTTTTTTTTTTTTTTTTTTTTTTTTTTTTTTTTTTTTTTTTTTTTTTTTTTTTTTTTTTTTTTTTTTTTTTTTTTTTTTTTTTTTTTTTTTTTTTTTTTTTTTTTTTTTTTTTTTTTTTTTTTTTTTTTTTTTTTTTTTTTTTTTTTTTTTTTTTTTTTTTTTTTTTTTTTTTTTTTTTTTTTTTTTTTTTTTTTTTTTTTTTTTTTTTTTTTTTTTTTTTTTTTTTTTTTTTTTTTTTTTTTTTTTTTTTTTTTTTTTTTTTTTTTTTTTTTTTTTTTTTTTTTTTTTTTTTTTTTTTTTTTTTTTTTTTTTTTTTTTTTTTTTTTTTTTTTTTTTTTTTTTTTTTTTTTTTTTTTTTTTTTTTTTTTTTTTTTTTTTTTTTTTTTTTTTTTTTTTTTTTTTTTTTTTTTTTTTTTTTTTTTTTTTTTTTTTTTTTTTTTTTTTTTTTTTTTTTTTTTTTTTTTTTTTTTTTTTTTTTTTTTTTTTTTTTTTTTTTTTTTTTTTTTTTTTTTTTTTTTTTTTTTTTTTTTTTTTTTTTTTTTTTTTTTTTTTTTTTTTTTTTTTTTTTTTTTTTTTTTTTTTTTTTTTTTTTTTTTTTTTTTTTTTTTTTTTTTTTTTTTTTTTTTTTTTTTTTTTTTTTTTTTTTTTTTTTTTTTTTTTTTTTTTTTTTTTTTTTTTTTTTTTTTTTTTTTTTTTTTTTTTTTTTTTTTTTTTTTTTTTTTTTTTTTTTTTTTTTTTTTTTTTTTTTTTTTTTTTTTTTTTTTTTTTTTTTTTTTTTTTTTTTTTTTTTTTTTTTTTTTTTTTTTTTTTTTTTTTTTTTTTTTTTTTTTTTTTTTTTTTTTTTTTTTTTTTTTTTTTTTTTTTTTTTTTTTTTTTTTTTTTTTTTTTTTTTTTTTTTTTTTTTTTTTTTTTTTTTTTTTTTTTTTTTTTTTTTTTTTTTTTTTTTTTTTTTTTTTTTTTTTTTTTTTTTTTTTTTTTTTTTTTTTTTTTTTTTTTTTTTTTTTTTTTTTTTTTTTTTTTTTTTTTTTTTTTTTTTTTTTTTTTTTTTTTTTTTTTTTTTTTTTTTTTTTTTTTTTTTTTTTTTTTTTTTTTTTTTTTTTTTTTTTTTTTTTTTTTTTTTTTTTTTTTTTTTTTTTTTTTTTTTTTTTTTTTTTTTTTTTTTTTTTTTTTTTTTTTTTTTTTTTTTTTTTTTTTTTTTTTTTTTTTTTTTTTTTTTTTTTTTTTTTTTTTTTTTTTTTTTTTTTTTTTTTTTTTTTTTTTTTTTTTTTTTTTTTTTTTTTTTTTTTTTTTTTTTTTTTTTTTTTTTTTTTTTTTTTTTTTT
This sequence comes from Tursiops truncatus, assembly GCF_011762595.2. Lineage (NCBI taxonomy): Eukaryota > Metazoa > Chordata > Mammalia > Artiodactyla > Delphinidae > Tursiops > Tursiops truncatus. Next base: position 28,858 of record NW_022983403.1, read on the forward strand.
TTTTTTTTTTTTTTTTTTTTTTTTTTTTTTTTTTTTTTTTTTTTTTTTTTTTTTTTTTTTTTTTTTTTTTTTTTTTTTTTTTTTTTTTTTTTTTTTTTTTTTTTTTTTTTTTTTTTTTTTTTTTTTTTTTTTTTTTTTTTTTTTTTTTTTTTTTTTTTTTTTTTTTTTTTTTTTTTTTTTTTTTTTTTTTTTTTTTTTTTTTTTTTTTTTTTTTTTTTTTTTTTTTTTTTTTTTTTTTTTTTTTTTTTTTTTTTTTTTTTTTTTTTTTTTTTTTTTTTTTTTTTTTTTTTTTTTTTTTTTTTTTTTTTTTTTTTTTTTTTTTTTTTTTTTTTTTTTTTTTTTTTTTTTTTTTTTTTTTTTTTTTTTTTTTTTTTTTTTTTTTTTTTTTTTTTTTTTTTTTTTTTTTTTTTTTTTTTTTTTTTTTTTTTTTTTTTTTTTTTTTTTTTTTTTTTTTTTTTTTTTTTTTTTTTTTTTTTTTTTTTTTTTTTTTTTTTTTTTTTTTTTTTTTTTTTTTTTTTTTTTTTTTTTTTTTTTTTTTTTTTTTTTTTTTTTTTTTTTTTTTTTTTTTTTTTTTTTTTTTTTTTTTTTTTTTTTTTTTTTTTTTTTTTTTTTTTTTTTTTTTTTTTTTTTTTTTTTTTTTTTTTTTTTTTTTTTTTTTTTTTTTTTTTTTTTTTTTTTTTTTTTTTTTTTTTTTTTTTTTTTTTTTTTTTTTTTTTTTTTTTTTTTTTTTTTTTTTTTTTTTTTTTTTTTTTTTTTTTTTTTTTTTTTTTTTTTTTTTTTTTTTTTTTTTTTTTTTTTTTTTTTTTTTTTTTTTTTTTTTTTTTTTTTTTTTTTTTTTTTTTTTTTTTTTTTTTTTTTTTTTTTTTTTTTTTTTTTTTTTTTTTTTTTTTTTTTTTTTTTTTTTTTTTTTTTTTTTTTTTTTTTTTTTTTTTTTTTTTTTTTTTTTTTTTTTTTTTTTTTTTTTTTTTTTTTTTTTTTTTTTTTTTTTTTTTTTTTTTTTTTTTTTTTTTTTTTTTTTTTTTTTTTTTTTTTTTTTTTTTTTTTTTTTTTTTTTTTTTTTTTTTTTTTTTTTTTTTTTTTTTTTTTTTTTTTTTTTTTTTTTTTTTTTTTTTTTTTTTTTTTTTTTTTTTTTTTTTTTTTTTTTTTTTTTTTTTTTTTTTTTTTTTTTTTTTTTTTTTTTTTTTTTTTTTTTTTTTTTTTTTTTTTTTTTTTTTTTTTTTTTTTTTTTTTTTTTTTTTTTTTTTTTTTTTTTTTTTTTTTTTTTTTTTTTTTTTTTTTTTTTTTTTTTTTTTTTTTTTTTTTTTTTTTTTTTTTTTTTTTTTTTTTTTTTTTTTTTTTTTTTTTTTTTTTTTTTTTTTTTTTTTTTTTTTTTTTTTTTTTTTTTTTTTTTTTTTTTTTTTTTTTTTTTTTTTTTTTTTTTTTTTTTTTTTTTTTTTTTTTTTTTTTTTTTTTTCTTTTTTTTTTTTTTTTTTTTTTTTTTTTTTTTTTTTTTTTTTTTTTTTTTTTTTTTTTTTTTTTTTTTTTTTTTTTTTTTTTTTTTTTTTTTTTTTTTTTTTTTTTTTTTTTTTTTTTTTTTTTTTTTTTTTTTTTTTTTTTTTTTTTTTTTTTTTTTTTTTTTTTTTTTTTTTTTTTTTTTTTTTTTTTTTTTTTTTTTTTTTTTTTTTTTTTTTTTTTTTTTTTTTTTTTTTTTTTTTTTTTTTTTTTTTTTTTTTTTTTTTTTTTTTTTTTTTTTTTTTTTTTTTTTTTTTTTTTTTTTTTTTTTTTTTTTTTTTTTTTTTTTTTTTTTTTTTTTTTTTTTTTTTTTTTTTTTTTTTTTTTTTTTTTTTTTTTTTTTTTTTTTTTTTTTTTTTTTTTTTTTTTTTTTTTTTTTTTTTTTTTTTTTTTTTTTTTTTTTTTTTTTTTTTTTTTTTTTTTTTTTTTTTTTTTTTTTTTTTTTTTTTTTTTTTTTTTTTTTTTTTTTTTTGTTTTTTTTTTTTTTTTTTTTTTTTTTTTTTTTTTTTTTTTTTTTTTTTTTTTTTTTTTTTTTTTTTTTTTTTTTTTTTTTTTTTTTTTTTTTTTTTTTTTTTTTTTTTTTTTTTTTTTTTTTTTTTTTTTTTTTTTTTTTTTTTTTTTTTTTTTTTTTTTTTTTTTTTTTTTTTTTTTTTTTTTTTTTTTTTTTTTTTTTTTTTTTTTTTTTTTTTTTTTTTTTTTTTTTTTTTTTTTTTTTTTTTTTTTTTTTTTTTTTTTTTTTTTTTTTTTTTTTTTTTTTTTTTTTTTTTTTTTTTTTTTTTTTTTTTTTTTTTTTTTTTTTTTTTTTTTTTTTTTTTTTTTTGTTCTT
>NW_022983404.1:0-31004 GCF_011762595.2 Tursiops truncatus
TGCTAATATTGCTTTTCTTGATCTTTACCATAGAGTGGTCCTACTTCCCTTGCCAATTATTTCTAGAAACAAAATTACAGGAAGAACTAGAGCAATATCATAAACATTAAGTTTAACTCCTTGTATCTCATCAAAGGGCATAATAAATAATAGGAATGTATTTCAACACATAGGAGAAATACTTTAAGAAATCTTCAGCACAAATACATTTTTAATAAAACATTTGCAGCATTTCTTTATACTTTGACATTTTCAGTTTTATTTCAATGTGGGTAAGGCTGGGCAGAATACTTCCGTCAGCTATTCTGAATTTTAAATACATAAATCACCTACCATTTAAATCTTATTATGCCATGACTTTCGTAAGCAATATAACTTTGCTCCTCTAGAGGAGCCTGGAACACTGTGAAGAATACAGAAAATAATTTTCTTTGCCCTTTCCCATGTCTGTTTCTCAGAATAGCCCTCCAGCCCTTACCCCACTATGATGAAGATGTGAGCAACTATGTTCATAGACATGTGACTCAAGCTAGATGAACCAGAATTCCTCTCTAATTTGAGAGACCCTTGGTCAAATTTCTATTTATGGCGCTGAGGGATTTCTGACACCCACCCTGTAATTGATCTCTTTTAATCTCTTTCTCACAAATACCCTTCATGTAATTAGTCTCTGTTTTTCTTTCTCTTGGGAAAAACAATTAACAAAATATAATATTACCTTTTGTGCTTAAAATACTCATACCAGGACCTGTGCATATCTTCCCAAGAGATAAATCATGCCTATTACAATAAATGAAAAGAAACTTGTCTCAAATATGGTAGTAGCATTATCCAGGCTGATCACTTCCCTCCTAGGGGGAATATTAAAAAGTATTAGAACACCTCTCTCTGTTGAAGCACCTGGTCATTTCTACTGGTTATAGTTGTGAGAAAATCTCATGGGTTGTGAGAACATCTCTCTATATCCATCCCTAAATCAAAATAAGCTATTTCAGCTCAAGGTTTGTAAGGAGTGGTAAAAAGTATTTTGAATTGGTCTCTGTCTCTTGGTGTTCTACCAACTTCTATCTTACTGTCTCAGAGAAGAAAGTCATCTCTAAATCTGGTAAGATTCTAAAGCTTCCCTAGGAATTTGGGGTTGAAGATAAGAGATTCTAGCCTTAGCCTGACTAATCTCTGGAATAGAGGAAACATAAATTAGGTAGCTATGAGTTGCCATGTCCCACCCTGTGGTTTAGAAAGAAAAAAAACAGGAAATCTGCAGTGAGAGAGCAGTGAAATATTTGCAAACTGAAGAATAGAAATGAGAGATGAGGAGAATGTGATTCCTGGCTTTCTAACGGTGCTCCATTCCCTTGTTCCAGCCCTTCGTGTTTCCCACCCTTGGCTTAGTAAGGCAACCTTGTATCCTAATTATAAATTCCCCTTTTTGCTTAAGCTAACAAGATTTGATTTCTGTTACTAGCCGCCATCCCTGAGCCCTGTTTTTAACTGTTTTTCTTAGCTTTGGTAAGGTACCCTTGTAATTTTTAAATAAACTACCTTTTTCGCATAAAGTAGAATTTTGTTTCTGTTACTATAACCAAAGCATCCTAACCAAATTCTTGTCATTACAAATGAGAAATAAAGAGATCTATGCACTTAAAGTAATTGTCACACTGTAGTGATAGAATAAACTGAGTTTATTTCTTCAAAACCTAATACATTTACTTGTTTATTAAAATGTTACTTTGTATCATAGGTATATACATTGTTCTATTCGAAAAGCCTAATGAGCAGTTCATATGAAATTACACCAGTCTAAAATAATCTTATTTTCAAGAACTGTGAAGGATCTGAGATTTCACCATCCATACCAGCTGACAAGTTAACCTGCAACAGTTTCATGTCTCTTAGGTCAGTGACAAAGGACAGTCATAGCAATAGCAATAGCAATAGCCAAAGTAACATCATTTTTGCCTCATTTCCTGAGCCCCAGTTCCCACGGGGCAGTAGGAAGAGGCCCAAATAATACCTGCACAGTGGATTGCATAACGGGAAAGGAACACTGAATGAGGGAAACAGATATTTTATAATGGGCAGTAAGCACACGTGCCCTTTGTACCATAGGAAGCCACAATATATTCCAAGACTCTTTGCTACATAAACGTCCTTGAAAAGAGTTTGGCAGTCTGTGTCTCTGCTCACAGGCATGAAGAAATACAAGAGATCCATAATTAACATTGCCATAGGGTGTTGGTTACAGTTTTTTTTTTTTAATCACAAATACCTGGAAACCAACGCAAATTAGCTTAGGAAAAATTTTTTATTTTGTAAATAGAATCAAATAATGGTTAAGCAACTAAATACAGGAAACACAAGGTTGTAACTGGGCCTCAGGAACAGACAGAACAGGCTCAAAGTCCATCAGGAATTTCTCTATTCATACCAGTCAAGTTTTGATTGGGGAAAATGAACCACTATCATGTATGAGAAAAGGAATTTATTACAGGAATTATATCTTACATGTTGTAGGAGAAGCTGGGGAAGTGAAGTAAGTTTAGGAGAGAAGTCAGAGAATCAGAGAAGTCACCAGTCAGATAATCTGAGAAGCCACCTTGTCCAACTGCCACAGTGAGACTGTGGAGTGGGGGGAGAGGGGTGGGGGAAAGGCTTGTGAGAATATCTACAGGAAGATGTGCCTCTGAGTAGCTACTGCCTTGACAGTATTTTGCCAACTCTCTGGTGGTGACCCTGGGCCCTGGGGCCATTGTTTGTCAATAGGGTCAGCAGTTAGGAGGAAAAGCTGGACATTGGGAAGAAGGACTGGAAACACGACAGAGGAGAGTGAGGGCAATTTGGAACCCACTGTCCTCTCTGCTGTTGCCACATCTAAGCATGATGACCTTCACAGAGAAATGGCTTCTGCTTAAATTCTGCCTTCCAAATGTTGCACATATTCCTCTCTTGGCCAACTCTAGCCCGGAATCATACAGGGGAAAGGATACTGGGAAACATAATTTGAGCTTAATGAGTTAACAGAGTACAAATCACCTCAGTCCACTCATCAGTTTGGCATTCATTTACACTTTAACAATATTTAAAACAACTTCTGTATAACAAAATAGCAATCATGTTCTTACATTCCATGATGCAAGATCCCTCCTATAATAAACAATACACCAACACTCTCCCCAGTGGAGGATACAAAGTCCCTAAGGTTAGCCACTATTCACATGTGCTAGTACGGGAATGAGATAGGGGAAGAAAAGTAGGAAGTGAAATGCCTGTAACTACTACCATCATTTTTGTAACTTGTCACATGGTCACAGCTGAGACAGAAAGTAAAGGATTCACTACTGGATTACCAGGAGTAATAGAAGAGTCACTCTCATTTTCACCCTTTCTCTCTTGGACCTGAGAATCCTAGCCAAGAGACAAACAGCACCGTATCTTAGTACCTGAACATATACCACATCCTGGAGGATATTATCTGTCTGGGCCATGAAAATTATTGCCACTAAAACTGGGTCTTCAAAAAGTGCCCCCCACCAACCTCCACACCATTCTATCAGTTCTTGCTTTGGGTAATGGGGAAAATGGTAAGAAGAGTTAATTCCATGAGCATGACCCTACTGACATACCTCATTTCATCTTAAGTAAAATTATTTTCTGGTCAGAAACAATCTTTTCAGATACCATGATGGTGAATGTGGTACCCTGAAATCCAGGGATGGTGGTAATGGGAGAAGCACGGTGGTCTAGAAAGGCAAATCCATATCCAAAGTGAGTGTATATTCCAGTGAGAACACAGGTGATGTCTTTCTCTTGGTAGAAGTGGTCTGATGTAATCCACCTGTTACCAAGTGGCTGACTTATACTCCCCCCAGGGAATGGGAAATCAGTGTTAGTCTCTGCTGTTGGCAGATGGGGCTCTCAGAAGTGGCTATAGTCATGTCAGCCTTAGTGAGTGGAAGTCCATGTTCCTAAGCCCATGAGTAACTTTCATCCCTTCCAACATGGCAAGTTTGTTCATGAGTCCATTGGGCAAGGTCAAGGGTAGCTGTTGGAAGAGGCTGACTAACATCCATGGAACAGATCATCTTGTCCACTTGATTATTAACGTCTTTTTCTGATATTGCCCTTTGGGGAGCATTTACAAGGGACTCAAATTTATCTTCACATTCTGTGCCCATTCAGAGTAATTTACCTACATATATCTTCCTTAGACTCCTTGTACTCCTTACAAGTCTGCAACCATCCAGCCAAATCCTTAGCCACTGCCAATGAATCAGTGAAAATCTATACAGTCTGAACATTTGTTCTTCCAGGCTATACAGATAGGTCACCGCTCAGTTATGCCTACTGAGACTGTCTTTCACTACTGCCCATCAGAGCCATACATGAGCAGGGCTATGGTACCCCAGCTGTGAATTTTTAGCTGATGCTGGCATACCATGCAGAACTATCTGTGAACCAGGGTCAAGGATTTTCTTCCTCAGTCAATTGGTGACAAGTCATAGATATATGTTGAAAGAGAGAAGACCATGCAGCAGCAGTAAGAGCCACAAGTATATTAACCATTTCCTCATACAATTCCTTTGTGACTTCAGAATCCACTCAAATTCAATTTTATATGTTTTAATGCCATTTTTGATCTAGTGTAGATCTGTATGCCTAACTTTACGTATTAGTGAATCAGAGAACATCCAGTTCATGGTGAGCAGCTCAACTCAAAGGTAACTTGGTGGCCATGGTCACATGGTAAGTCTCTACTAGTCTAGTGGCAAGCTAGGTGGTGTTTCCAAAAGGAGAATAATTATTGGCAGGTGATAACATAGCTTTGTTTGGAATCCTATAAACTCTGATCAACCTATATTTGCCTGCTAAAGTCTTCATACAGTATCCCTATCTGCCAGAAACTTCAAATAATATGGATCTGCTGGACCATATGGCCCAAGGGACAGAAAAACTAACTTGGTAACCTGTACCTGCTGCAGAGCCTTCTATTCTTCTGGGCACTACTCAGAATTGGAACTCTTCCAAGTTATTCAGTGAGTCAAAGTAGCACCCCCAAATGAGGTTTATGTTGCCTCCAATATCCATTGTGCCTCTTTCTTAGTGGTTGGAGGAGTCAGATGCAGCAACTAGTTTTTCATCTTGGAGCATCTGGACATGCTCCAGACCACTGGATGCCTAGAATTTACTGAGGCAACAGGCCCTTGAATTTTGTGGAACTTATTTCCACCCTCTGACGTGCATATATCTTATCAAACTATCTAGGATAGTTACTAATTCTCACTCACTATGTCAAGTCAGCATGGTACCACAAATATCCTGTGGTGTCCATTCTTGTGTAATAAAGAAGATCAAGACCCATTTTGGCTAGATTATGACAGGGGGTTAGAAAAATAATATAACCCTGGGGTGGAACAGTGAAGGTGTAGTGCTGATCCTTCCAGATGAAACAAAACTGCATCGTGTGGTCAACTGCATGTTGTGGTCAAAGTGTTGATTTTTTGCAGCAATGAAACAACACCCAAACAGAACCTGTAATTAGAGGGACTACATGAATAAGTCATTTGGAACAATCCACTTTCATTTTCTAGGATCTATCTGTCTTCTGCACAGGCCAAATAGGCAAGCTGAAAGAAGATGTGGCAAGAATCACCATCCCTGCATCCTTCAACATTAATCTCTCCAATGTCTCTATGTGCTATTGCTTTTGGTTTGTTATTTTGGTATGGGGAAGCACTTCTAGTGCCTTCCACTTGGCTTTTGCTACCATAATAGCTCTCATTCCATGGGTTAGAGAACCTATATGGAGATTTTGTTAGTATGTCTATTCCAATTATGCTTTCTGGAACTGGAGAGAGAACCATGGATTTGGTTTGGAATTTACTGGTCCATCATTGAGATGGACCCAAACCACCACTACATTAGTGACCTGAGCTCCATAAACCCCTATTTGACTAGTGGACTACCGTGACATTTTAGAACTCCAGTAATTAGTGTCAGTTCACAAAAATTATCTAGTAATCCGTTTTTAAAATCTGGTTATTTCCCTTAGCCTAATGCACCATCACACTGGCAAATGGTTGCAAATATCTGGGGGGGAAGCCTAGGAGGAAGATTTACAGTGTCAATTTTTAGGAGAGCAGCAGGGTCCTTCATCAAAGGCCATCTTTTATCCAAAGGGCTCTGGTCTGAGAACAAGCTTAAATCTGGGATGTGGTTGAGCAGCCACCACTCAATTATATTGTAGTGATTCAAATTAGACCTATTTTTTGAGCTAGAACTTTTCCTCTTATTCAGATCAAGTTAGTCTTTATAGGTTAAATCTGTCTCCACTGTGGTAGACAACAGCTGAAGTGTCTGTTTGGCTCTTTCAGCTCTTGTTTTGCCCCTGGATAACTTGGATTTTCACCTATGTAACAGTTCAAGAGTGAGCCGTGGCAGAGGACCAGAACAAATATTTTCCCAAAGAAGACATACAAATGGCCAACAGACACATGGATAGTTCCTCAGTATAACTGATCATCAGAGAAACTGAAATCAAAACCTCAATGAGATGTTACCTCACACCTTTTAGAATGGTTGTCATCAAAAAAACAAGAGATAACAGGTGTTAGCAAGGATGTGGAGAAAATGGAACACTTGTGCACTGTTGGAGGGAATGTAAATAGGTGCAGCCATTATGGAAAACAGTACGGAGATTCCTCAAAAAATTAGAAGTAGAACTACCATGTGGTCCAGGAATTCTTCTGGGTACATATCCAAAGGAAATGAAAACACTATCTCAAAGAGGCATTTGCATCCTTATATTCATTGTAGCATTATTTGCAATAGCTAAGACACTGAAACAAGTGTCCATCAACAGATGAATGGAAAAGGAAAATTTGGTATATTTGGAAATACCAAATATTTGGTAAAAAGGAAATACCAAAAAGGAAATACCAAATATTTGGTAAAAAGGCAAATTTGGTATATTCCACAGTGGAATAGTGTATAGGACTATATAGTGGACATCTTGCCGTTTGTGACAACATAGATGGACCTCAAGAGCATCACGCTAAGAGAAATAAGTCAGAGAAAGGCAAATACTGTATGATCTCACTTATATGTGGAATTTCAAAAAGCAAAACTCATAGAAACAAAGGACAGATGAGTGGTTGCCAGAGGCTAGGGATGAGGGGTGGAGGAAGTGGGTGAAGTTGGTCAAAAGGTACAAACTTCCACTTATGAGATAATTTCTGGGATATAGTGTGCAACATGGTGACTTTAGTTAACAACACTGTATTATATATTTGAATGTTGCTAAGAGAGTAGACCTTAAAAGTTCCTATCACAAGAAAAAAAAAAACTGCAACACTGTGTGCTGATGGATGTTACTTATTGTGACAACCGTCTTGCAATACATACATGTATGAAATCATTATGCTGTACACCTTAAACTAATATGTCAATTACATCTCAATAAAACTGGAAAAAATTTTAAATAAATAAAAATAAATTTTAAAAAATATTATGCCCTGGATTGCAGGGGCATTTATATGCAGATTTGGGGCTCCATATCAATTTAAGCAATCACCCATAGATGAAGGTACTTTGTGAGAGTCCATTAATCCAGTGGAGAAGTTCCAAAACACCATCGAAGAAAAAAAAATCTGAAAATAAATATATTGAAGAGGGTTAGAGAAAGAGTTTCACTTTGCCCATGTCACCTCTACCTCAAGGTGGCAGGACTTGGTGCCAGGAAGACCCTCACAGCCTGCAATTTTTCCCGCAGGAGAAAGGGAGAGCATGTGAGTGAGTGCCTGCCTCTCCCAGCTGTGCTCGATGCTGCCCAAGAGGTCCACTTCCTTCTTGCCTAACTCAGGTTACTGAGGTGATCTGCGAGGCTGTGCAATTGGGAGAGGTGGGGAGCACAGGGACACAGTTGTGTCCCTTTGATGTACTTGGAATATATCAAAGGGACACAGCTTCACGCTTCTTCCTACCAACTGATCTGTGGATTCTATCTAAAAGGCCAACCATGAGACACTGGGAATGCCTTATCTTAACTGGCTCATGAGAACCCTCAGCTCTCTGTGCATCTGCCCTATATTCACAACCTCCCCATGGCTGGTTCCCAGCATGAGCTCCTATGGACAGTGAGAGCTAGCACTTGCAGATGTCTAGCAAACAAGCACAGAAAGTGATCCCAACTCTGTAGGACTGGGAGAATGCTCATAAACTTGAGTATTTCAGGGTACTGCCCAAGGGGGGAAAAGAGGAGGCCTTCAGCACCCAGCCTATCTTCGCAGGATTGAGAAAAGGCATGCAATCTTAAGAATTCTCCCCTAAGAGAGAGCGAGAAGTGTAGACTGGGCACATGCATAGAAAAGATCTGTAAAAGCCTCAGAATTCCTTGCTGGACTAAGAAATGAAGGTATCTCTCTCCTGAAGCCAGTCAGTAAATATTGGAGGAGCTGACTTCTTCAAATGTGATGAAAACAATGCAAGACTTCAAGAAATATGAAAAAATCAAAGAAATAGTATACCACCAAAGGAACACAATAATTTTCTAGTAACCAGCCCCAAAGAAATGGAGATCAACAACTTGCCTGGCAAAGAATTCAAAATAATTTGTTTATTTTTGTTTTTTGGCCAAGCTGCTTGACATGTAGAATCTTAATTCCCTGACCAGGGATCAAACCTGTGCCCCCTGAAGTGGAAGAATGGAGTCTTAACAACTGGACCTCCAGGGAAGTTCCTCAAAATAATTGTTTTAAGGAAACTCAGCTACAAGAGATCACACAACTCAATGAAATCAGGAAAACAGTATGTGAACAAAATAAGAGGTTTAGCAAAGAAAAAAATTATTTTTTAAATTCTGCAGCTGAAGAATAGAATGAATAAAATAAAAAATGTGATAGGGAGCATCAACAATAGACTTAATCAAGCTGAAAAAAAAATCTGTGAATTCAAAGACGTCATTTGAAATTATCCATCCATCATCAGAGGAATACATATTTTAGTTTATTTAGCTAATTTTACACCTCAAGGAACTAGAAAAAGAACAAACTAAGGCCCAAGATAGCAGAAGAAAGAAAATAACAAAGATCAGAGCAGAAAAAGTATCAATATATGGACCAGAAAAATAGTAGGAAAAAAAATCAATGAAACAGAGCTGTTTTAAAGAAAAACAAACAATACTGACAAATTTTCCTCTTGACTAAGAAAAAAGAGAAGATTCAAATCAGTAAAATCAGAAATGAAAGAGAAGACATTACGACTGATACTGCAGAAACACAAAGGAGCATAAAAGACCATTATGAACAATTATATGACAACAAATTGGACAACCTAACAGAAACAGATAAATTCCTAGAAATATAATCTGCCAATATCAAATAGATAAAAATTTTGAATCACTATGTTGTACACCTGAAACTAATATAATAATATTATAAATCAACTATACCTCAATAAAAACTTTTAAATAAAATAAAATTTTATTTAATTTTTGAAAAGACTGAATCATGAAGAAATAGAAAGTATGAATAGACCTATAACTAGTAAGAAGATTAAATTAGTAATCAAAAATCTCCCAAAAAAGGAAAAGTCCAGGACAAGTTGGTATACCTGGTAAATACCAAACATTTACAGAGAAATTAATGCCAATCCTTCTCAAACTCTTCCAAAAAATTTAAAGTAGATGGAACACTTCCATACTCAACTCGCAAGGCAAGCATCACCCAGTTAACAAAGCCAGACAAGGATATTGCAAGAAAAGAAAATTACAGACCAACATCCCTGATGCACATAGATGCAAAAATCCTCAGCAAAATATTAGCCAACCAAATTCAACAATACATTAAAATAATCATAAACCATAATCAAGTGGAATTTATTCTGGGGATGCAAAGATGATTCAATATCCACAAATCAGTAAACGTGATACATCACATTAACAAAATTAAAGATAAAAATCATATGATCATCTCAATCGATGCAGAAGCATCTGATAAAACTCAACATCCATTCATGATAAAAACTGTCACCAAAGTGAGTATTAAGGGAATGTACCTCAACATAATAAAGACCATACACTACAAGCTCACAGCTAACATCATACTCAATGGTGAAAAGCTGAAAGCTTTTATTGTAAGATCAGGAATAACACAATGATGCCCACTCTCACCACTTTTATTCAGCATAGGTCTAGAAGTCCTGGCCAGAGAAATGAGGCAAGAAAAAGAAATAAAGTTATCCAAATGGGAAAGGAAGAGTGAAATTGTCTCTATTTGTAGATGACATGATATTATATATAGAAAACCCTAAAGACTACCAAAAAAACTGTTAGAACTAATTAAAAGATTCAGTAAAGTTGCAGGATACAAAATCAACATACAAAAATCACTTGCATTTTGATATGCTAACGATAAACTATATGAAAGAGACATTAAGAAAGCAGTTCCATTTACAGTCACATTAAAGACAATAAAATACTTAGGAATAAACGTGACCAAGGAGGTGAAAGACTTGTACACTGAAAATTGTAAGACGCTGATGAAAAAAACTGAACAAGACACAAATGGATTGGAAGAATTAATATCAATAAAACACCCATGCTCCCCAAAGTGATCTACAGATTCAATGTAATCTTTATTAAAATTCCAATGGCATTTTTCACAGACACAGAAAAAAACCCCTAAAATTTATATGGAACCACAAAAGACTTTAAATAGCCAAAGCAATCTTAAGAAAGAAAAACAAAGGTGGAGGTATCACTTCCTGATGTCAAATTATATTACAAAGCTATAGTAATCAAGTAATCAAGTAATCAATAATCAATCAATCAAGTAATCAATAAAATATAGTAATCAAGACACTATGGTACTGGCATAAAAACAGACACTTAGAACAATGGAATGAAATAGAGAAGCCACAAATGAGCCCACCAACTAATCATTGACAAAGGCACAAAGAACATAAAATGGGGAAAGGATAGTCTCTTTAATGAATACTGTTGGGAAAACTAGATATTCACATGCTAAAGAATGAAACCAGACCTCTATCTTACACCACTCACACAGATTAAAGACAATGTAAGTCTGGAAACTGTCAAAACTCCTAGAAGAAAACACAGGGAAAAAATTCTTTGATGTTGGTCTTGGCAATGGTATTTTGTATTTGACACCAAAAGCACAGGCAACAAAAGCAAAAGCAAACAAGTGACACTACATCAAATGAAAAGGATTTTGCACAGCAAAAGAAACCAATAACAAAATGAAAAGGAGAGATACACCAGAAATACATCTACGCGTGGAACAACTCCTACAGAACACCTACTGAACGCTGGCAGAAGACCTCAGACCTCCCAAAAGGCAAGGAACCCCCCACGTACCTGGTTAGGGCAAAAGAAAAAACTAAACAGAGACAAAAGGATAGGGACGGGTCCTGCACCAGCGGGAGAGAGCTGTGAAGGAGGAAAAGTGTCCACACACTAGGAAGCCCCTTCGCGGGTGGAGACTTCGGGAGGCGGAGTGGGGGAGCTTGGGAGCCGCGGAGGAGAGCACAGCAACAGGGGTGCGGAGGGCAAAGCGGACAGACTCCAGCGCAGAGGATCGGGCCGACGGGCACTCACCAGCCGAGAGGCTTGTCTGCTCGCCCGCCGGGGCGGGCGGGACTGGGAGCTGAGGCTCCGGCTTTTGTCGGAGCACCGGGAGAGGACTGAGGTTGGCGGCGTGAACACAGCCTGCAGGGCGTTGGTGCGCCGCGGCTGGCCGGGAGAGAGTCCGGGGAGGGGTCTGGACCTGCCGAAGAGGCAAGAGACTTTTACGTCCCTCTTTGTTTCCTGGTGCACGAGGAGAGGGGATTAAGAACGCTGCTTGAGAGAGCTCCAGGGACGGGCGCGAGCCACGGCTAAGAGTGCGGAGCCCAGAGACGGACATGGGACGCTAAGGCCGCTGCTGCCGCCGCCAGGAGGCCTGTGTGCGAACACAGGTCACTAGCCACACGCCCTTCCGGGGAGCCTGTGCAGCCCGCCACTGCCAGGGTCCCGGGATCCAGGGACGGCTCCCCGGGAGAGCGCACGGCGCGCCTCAGGCTGCAGCGTCACGCCGGCCTCTGCCGCTGCAGGCCCGCCCCGCACTCCGTGACCCTCCCTACCCCCCGGCCTGGGTGAGCCAGAGCCTCCGAATCAGCGGCTCCTTTAACCTCGTCCTGTCTGAGCAAAGAACAGACGCCCTCCGGCGACCTACACGCACAGGCGGGGCCAAATCCAAAGCTGAGCCCCTGGGAACTGTCAGAACAAAGAAGAGAAAGGGAAATCTCTCCCAGCAGCCTCAGAAGCAGCGGATTAAAGCTCCACAATCAACTTGATATACCCTGCATCTGTGGAATACCTGAATAGACAACGAATCATCCCAAATTAAGGAGCCCTGTGGATGAAAGGCTCTTGGTGCTGCAGCCAGGACTCAGTGCTGTGCCTCTGAGGTGGGAGAGCCAACTTCAGGACACTGGTCCACAAGAGGCCTCCCAGCTGCACATAATATCAAACAGCAAAAATCTCCGAGAGATCTCCATCTCAACGCCAGCACCCAGCTTCACTCAACGACCAGCAAGCTACAGTGCTGGACATCCTATGCCAAACAACTAGCAAGACAGGAACACAACCCCACCCATTAGCAGAGAGGCTGCCCAAAATCATAGTAAGTCTACAGACACCCCAAAACACACCACCAGACGTGGACCTGCCCACCAGAAAGACAAGATCCAGCCTCATACACCAGAACACAGGCACTAGTACCCTCCACCAGGAAGCCTACACAACCCACTGAACCAACATTAGCCACTGGGGACAGACACAAAAAACAACAGGAACTACGAACCTTCAGCCTGCAAAAAAGGAGACCCCAAACACAGTAAGATAAGCAAAATGAAAAGACAGAAAAACACACAGCAGATGAAGGAGCAAGATAAAAACCCACCAGACCTAACAAATGAAGAGGAAATAGGCAGTCTACCTGAAAAAGAATTCAGAATAATGATAGTAAGGTTGATCCGAAATCTTGGAGATAGAATGGACAATAGAATGGACAAATTGCAAGAATCAGTTAACAAGGACCTAGAAGAACTAAAGATGAAGCAAGCAACGATGAACAACACAATAAATGAAATTAAAAGTACTCTAGATGGGATCAATAGCAGAATAACTGAGGCAGAAGAACGGATAAGTGACCTGGAAGATAAAATAGTGGAAATAACGACTGCAGAGCAGAATAAAGAAAAAAGAATGAAAAGAACTGAGAACAGTCTCAGAGACCTCTGGGACAACATTAAACGCACCAACATTCGAATTATAGGGGTTCCAGAAGAAGAAGAGAAAAAGAAAGGGACTGAGAAAATATTTGAAGAGATTATAGTTGAAAACTTCCCTAATATGGGAAAAGAAATCGTTAATCAAGTCCAGGAAGCACAGAGAGTCCCATACAGGATAAATCCAAGGAGAAATACGCCAAGACACATATTAATCAAATTGTCAAAAATTAAATACAAAGAAAACATATTAAAAGCAGCAAGGGAAAAACAACAAATAACACACAAGGGAATCCCCATAAGGTTAACAGCTGATCTTTCAGCAGAAACTCTGCAAGCCAGAAGGGAGTGGCAGGACATATTGAAAGTGTTGAAGGAGAAAAACCTGCAACCAAGATTACTCTACCCAGCAAGGATCTCATTCAGATTTGATGGAGAAATTAAAACCTTTACAGACAAGCAAAAGCTGAGAGAGTTCAGCACCACCAAACCAGCTCTACAACAACTGCTAAAGGAACTTCTCTAGGCAAGAAACACAAAAGAAGGAAAGGACCTACAATAACGAACCCAAAACAATTAAGAAAATGGGAATAGGAACACACATATCAATAATTACCTTAAATGTAAATGGACTAAATGCTCCCACCAAAAGACACAGATTGGCTGAATGGATACAAAAACAAGACCCATATATTTGCTGTCTACAAGAGACCCACTTCAGACCTAGAGACACATACAGACTGAAAGTAAGGGGATGCAAAAAGGTATTTCATGCAAATGGAAACCAAAAGAAAGCTGGAGTAGCAATTCTCATATCAGACAAAATAGACTTTACAAAGACTATTAGAAGAGACAAAGAAGGACACTACATAATGATCAAGGGATCGATCCAAGAGGAAGATATAACAATTGTAAATATTTATGCACCCAACATAGGTGCACCTCAATACATAAGGCAAATACTGACAACCATAAAAGGGGAAATCGACAGTAACACATTCATAGTAGGGGACTTTAACACCCCACTTTCACCAATGGACAGATCATCCAAAATGAAAATAAATAAGGAAACACAAGCTTTAAATGATACATTAAACGAGATGGAGTTAATTGATATTTATAGGACATTCCATCCAAAAACAACAGAATACACATTTTTCTCAAGTGCTCATGGAACATTCTCCAGGATAGATCATATCTTGGGTCACAAATCAAGCCTTGGTAAATTTAAGAAAATTGAAATTGTATCAAGTATCTTTTCTGACCACAACGCCATGAGACTAGATATCAATTACAGGAAAAGATCTGTAAAAAATACAAACACATGGAGGCTAAACAATACACTACTTATTAATGAAGTGATCACTGAAGAAATCAAAGAGGAAATCAAAAAATACCTAGAAACAAATGACAATGGAGACACAATGACCCAAAACCTGTGGGATGCAGCAAAAGCAGTTCTAAGGGGGAAGTTTATAGCAATACAAGCCCACCTTAAGAAGCAGGAAACATCTCGAATAAACAACCTAACCTTGCACCTCAAGCAATTAGAGAAAGAAGAACAAAAAAGCCCCAAAGTTAGCAGAAGGAAAGAAATAATAAAGGTTAGATCAGAAATAAATGAAAAAAATGAAGGAAATGTTAGCAAAGATCAATAAAACTAAAAGCTGGTTCTTTGAGAAGATAAACAAAATTGATAAACCTTTAGCCAGACTCATCAAGAAAAAAAGGGAGAAGACTCAAATCAATAGAATTAGAAATGAAAAAGGAGAGGTAACAACTGACACTGCAGAAATAAAAGAGATCATGAGAGATTACTACAAGCAACTCTATGCCAATAAAATGGACAATCTGGAAGAAATGGACAAATTCTTAGAAATGCACAACCTGCCAAGACTGAATCAGGAAGAAATAGAAAATATGAACAGACCAATCACAAGCACTGAAATTGAAACTGTGATTAAAAATATTCCAACATACAAAAGCCCAGGACCAGATGGCTTCACAGGCGAATTCTATCAAACATTTAGAGAAGAGCTAACACCTATCCTTCTCAAACTCTTCCAAAATATAGCAGAGGGAGGAACACTCCCAAACTCCTTCTACGAGGCCACCATCACCTTGATACCAAAACCAGACAAGGATGTCACAAAGAAAGAAAACTACAGGCCAATATCACTGATGAACATAGATGCAAAAATCCTCAACAAAATACTAGCAAATAGAATCCAACAGCACATTAAAAGGATCATACACCATGATCAAGTGGGGTTTATTCCAGGAATGCAAGGATTCTTCAATATACGCAAATCTATCAATGTGATAAACCATATTAACAAACTGAAGGAGAAAAACCATATGATCATCTCAATAGATGCAGAGAAAGCTTTTGACAAAATTCAACACCCATTTATGATAAAAACCCTGCAGAAAGTAGGCATAGAGGGAACTTTCCTCAACATAATAAAGGCCATATATGACAAGCCCACAGCAAACATCATCCTCAATGGTGAAAAACTGAAAGCATTTCCACTAAGATCAGGAACAAGACAAGGTTGCCCACTCTCACCACTCTTATTCAACATAGTTTTGGAAGTTTTAGCCACAGCAATCAGAGAAGAAAAGGAAATAAAAGGAATCCAAATCGGAAAAGAAGAAGTAAAGCTGTCACTGTTTGCAGATGACATGATCCTATACATAGAGAACCCTAAAGATGCTACCAGAAAACTACTAGAGCTAATCAATGAATTTGGTAAAGTGGCAGGATACAAAATTAATGCACAGAAATCTCTGGCATTCCTATATACTAATGATGAAAAATCTGAAAGTGAAATCAAGAAAACACTCCCATTTACCATTGCAACAAAAAGAATAAAATATCTAGGAATAAACCTACCTAAGGAGACAAAAGATCTGTATGCAGAAAATTATAAGACACTGATGAAAGAAATTAAAGATGATACAAATAGATGGAGAGATATACCATGTTCTTGGATTGGAAGAATCAACATTGTGAAAATGACTCTACTACCGAAAGCAATCTATAGATTCAATGCAATCCCTATCAAACTACCACTGGCATTTTTCACAGAACTAGAACAAAAAATTTTGCAATTTGTATGGAAACACAAAAGACCCCGAATAGCCAAAGCAATCTTGAGAACGAAAGAAGGAACTGGAGGAATCAGGCTCCCAGACTTCAGACTATACTACAAAGCTACAGTTATCAAAACGGTATGGTACTGGCACAAAAACAGAAAGATAGATCAATGGAACAGGATAGAAAGCCCAGAGATAAACCCACGCACATATGGTCACCTTATCTTTGACAAAGGAGGCAGAAATGTACCGTGGAGAAAGGACAGCCTATTCAATAAGTGGTGCTGGGAAAACTGGACAGCTACATGTAAAAGTATGAAGTTAGATCACTCCCTAACACCATACACAAAAATAAGCTCAAAATGGATTAAAGACCTAAATGTAAGGCCAGAAACTATCAAACTCTTAGAGGAAAACATAGGCAGAACACTCTATGACATAAATCACAGCAAGATTCTTTCTGACCCACCTCCTAGAGTAATGGAAATAAAAACAAGAGTAAACAAATGGGACCTAATGAAACTTAAAAGCTTTTGCGCAGCAAAGGAAACCATAAAGAAGACCAAAAGACAACCCTCAGAATGGGAGAAAATATTTGCAAATGAAGCAACTGACAAAGGATTGATCTCCAAAATTTATAAGCAGCTCATGCAGCTTAATAACAAAAAAACAAACAACCCAATCCAAAAATGGGCAGAAAACCTAAATAGACATTTCTCCAAAGAAGATATACAGAGTGCCAACAAACACATGAAAGAATGCTCAACATCACTAATCATGAGAGAAATGCAAATCAAAACTACAATGAGATATCATCTCACACCAGTCAGAATGGCCATCATCAAAAAATCTAGAAACAATAAATGCTGGAGAGGGTGTGGAGAAAAGGGAACCCTCTTACACTGTTGGTGGGAATGTAAATTGATACAGCCACTGTGGAGAACAGTATGGAGGTTCCTTAAAAAGCTACAAATAGAACTACCATATGACCCAGCAATCCCACTACTGGGCATATACCCTGAGAAAACCAAAATTCAAAAAGAGTCATGTACCAAAATGTTCATTGCAGCTCTATTTACAATAGCCTGGAGATGGAAACAACCTAAGTGCCCGTCATCGGATGAATGGATAAAGAAGATGTGGCACATATATACAATGGAATATTACTCAGCCATAAAAAGAAACGAAATTGAGCTATTTGTAATGAGGTGGATAGACCTAGAGTCTGTCATACAGAGTGAAGTAAGTCAGAAAGAAAAAGACAAATACCGTATGCTAACACATATATATGGAATTTAAGAAAAAAATGTCATGAAGAACCTAGGGGTAAAGCAGGAATAAAGACGCAGACCTCTTAGAGAACGGACTTGAGGTTATGGGGAGGGGGAAGGGTGAGATGTGACAGGGCGAGAGAGAGTCATGGGCATATACATAGTAACAAACGCAGTAAGGTAGATAGCTAGTGGGAAGCAGCCGCATGGCACAGGGATATTGGCTCGGTGCTTTGTGACAGCCTGGAGGGGTGGGATGGGGAGGGTGGGAGGGAGGGAGACGCAACAGGGAAGACATATGGGAACATATGTTTATGTATGACTGATTCACTTTGTTATAAAGCAGAAACTAACACACCATTGTAAAGCAATTATACCCCAATAAAGATGTTAAAAAAAAAAAAAAAAAAAAAAAAAAAAAAAAAGAGACGAAATTGAGCTATTTGTAATGAGGTGGAGAGACCTAGAGTCTGTCATACAGAGTGAAGTAAGTCAGAAAGAGAGAGACAAATACCGTATGCTAACACATATATATGGAATTTAAAAAAAAAAAATGTCATGAAAAACCTAGGGGTGAAACAGGAATAAAGACACAGACTTACTAGAGAATGGACTTGAGGCTATGGGGAGGGGGAAGTGTAAATGGTGACAAAGCGATAAAGAGGCATGGACATATATACACTACCAAACGTAAGGTAGATAGCTAGTGGGAAGCAGCCACATAGCACAGGGAGATCAGCTCGGTGCTTTGTGACCGCCTGGAGGGGTGGGATAGGGAGGGTGGGAGGGAGGGAGACGCAAGCGGGAAGAGATATGGGAATATATGTATATATATAACTGATTCATTTTGTTGTGAAGCTGAAACTAACATACCATTGTAAAGCAATTATACTCCAATAAAGATGTTAAAAATAAATAAATAAATAAATAAAAAATAAAAAAAAAAATGAAAAGGCAACCTGTGGAATGGGAGAAAATATTTGAAAACCATATATCTAATAAGAGATAAATATCTAAATATATATAAGGAACTAATATAACTCAATAGCAAAAAACAAATAATCAGAATTTAAAAATTAGCAAAGGACCTGAATAGGCATTTTTCCAAAGAAGACACACAAATGACCAATGGTACATGAAAAGATGCTCAGCATCACTAATCATCAGGAAAATGCAAGTCAAAACCACAGTGAGATATCACCTCACTCCTATTAGAAGGGCTATTATCAAAAAAAAACACAAAACAAATGTTGGTGAAGATATGGCGAATAGAGAACTCGTGTGCTATTGGTGGAGTAATAATAATGTAAATTATTACAGCCATTATGGAAAACAGCATGTAGTTTCCTCAAAAAATTAAAAGTAGAACTACCACATGATCCAACAATCCCAATTCTGGATATATATCCAAAAATAAATGTCTTGAAGAGCTATCTGTGCCTCCATGTTCATTGCAGCATTATTTACAATAGCCAAGATATGAAAACAACCTAAGTACTGATTAATGAATGAATGGACAAAGAAAATATGGTGTATATATACATATATATATATATATATATACACACACACACACAATAATGGAATATTATTCAGTTACAAAAAATAATAAAATCTTGCCATTTGCCACAACATGGATGAACCTGGAGGCCATTGTGCTAAGTGAAATAGGCCAGGTAGAGAAATCCAATTACTGTGTGGTATCACTTATACTTGGACTCTAAAGAAAAAAAGTCACATTTATAGAAAGAGAGAGTAGAATGGCAGTTGCCAAGGATTGGGGAAATGGTGAGATGTTGGTCAAAAGGTACAAACTTTCAGTTATAAGGTGAATAAGCTCTAAAAATCTAATGTACAGCATGGTGACTGTAGTTAATAATACTGCATTTTATACTTGAAATTTGCTAAGAGAGAAGATCTTAAGCTTTCTCACCATACACACTCAAAAAAGGGTAACTATTAGGGTGATGGACATGTTGATTAAATTAATTGTGGTAAATATTTCACAATGTATCAATATTTATATGTCAAATCTACCATATACACTTTAAATATATACAGTTTTCAATAGATCTTTATTGGAGTATAATTGCTTCACAACACTGTGTTAGTTTCCACAACGAAGTGAATCAACCATATGCATACATATATCCCCATATCCCCTCCCTCTTGAGCCTCCCTCTCTCCCTCCCTATCCCACCCCTCTAGGCGGTCACAAAGCACCAAGCTGATCTCCCCATGCTATGCTGCTGCTTCCCACTAGCTATTTTACATTTGGTAGTGTATATATGTCGATGCTACTCTCACTTCACCCCAGCTTCCCCCTCCCCACCCTGTGTCCTCAAGTCCATTCTCTATGTCTACGTCTTTATTCCTGCCCTGCCACTAGGTTCATCAGTACCATTTTTTTTTTTAGATTCCATATGTATGTGTTAGCATATGGTATTTGTTTTTCTCTTTCTGACTTACTTCACTCTGTATGACAGACTCTAGGTCCATCCATCTCCCTGCAAATAACTCAGTTCCGTTTCTTTTTATGACTGAGTAATATTCCATTGTATATATGAGCCACATCTTCTTTATCCATTCATCTGTCGATGGACATTTAAGTTGCTTCCGTGTCCTGGCTATTGTAATAGTGCTGCAATGAACATTGTGGTACATGTCTCTCTTTTAGAATTATGGTTTTCTCAGGGTATATGCACAGTAGTGGGATTGCTGGTTCATATGGTAGTTCTATTTTTAAATTTTTAAGGAACCTCCATACTCTTCTCCATAGTGGTTGTATCAATTTACATTCCCACCAACAGTGCAGGAGGGTTCCCTTTTCACCACACCCTTTCCAGCATTTATTGTTTCTAGATTTTTTGATAATGGCCATTCTGACCGGTGTTAAGTGATGATACCTCATTGTAGTTTTGATTTTCATTTCTCTAATAATTGGTGACGTTGAGCATCTTTTCATGTGTTTGTTGGCCATCTGTATGTCTTCTTTGGTGAAATGTCTATTTAGGTCTTCCACCCATTTTTTAGTTGGGAGTGCTTGTTTTTTTGATATTGAGCTCCATAAGCTGTTTGTTAAATACATGCAATTTTATTATATTAAAATTGTTTTCAATAATTATATTCAATAATTATTCAATTATAATATATTCTATTATATTTGAATATGATATATAATATTTATTACATGTATATGATATATGTATATTATATAATATATTCAATTCAATAAAGCTGGAAACCAAACAAAACATCTCCCAAAGCTGTTCCATTAAATTCTATGGCTTCAAGAAACTGTTAGATGCTCATTGAATATCATGATAATATCTTCATCAGCAACCTATAGATTTAAAAAAATAAAAAAGATAACAAACTTGTGCTCTTTGGGAAAAACAGTCTCATCTGGTTTGCTTGTTTTTGTGTTTTAAAATACAGAAAAGTACCATAAAAATTATAATAAAAAGTCATATGTGAATTCCCAGAGTAAACAAATATTGATATTTTCTCAAAAAAAAAAAAAGATTTGTTAGGTTGCATCCAGATGAGCCTTAACTCTAGTCCTAATAAAGCTCCACAACTAAGACATTCCTCTTCTGAGAACTCTATCTGATGCCTTGTGTTTTATGATGCCTCCCCACTCCAGCTTTGCACACAAAATATTCCCAGCCCTAGGTGAATGTGGGAAACGTTTGGCCTACTGCTTTCTAACAGACTTTCTCCAGCATCAAATAGTGTCCTCATTTGCGTTCACAAATTAATGCTCATCAAAAGACTCAGGGGGAACGCTCTGCAGATCTCCAAAGCTCTTTCTTTGTGCAGTTCCCTCCTCTCTGGCACTCTGCTTGGCTAATAATAGCTGCCTTCCCCTCCAAAAACTCCAGTATCTATCTCCTCAACCCAGCAAGACCACCAGACTCTGAATTTCCCTTCCCTCCACTATAATGTAGAAACTTCCTCCAGGGAATAAGTTGAGGAAATCAAGGGGTTTGCTTCATTAATTTCCCATTTCTCAGGGTTCACAGTCTTGCAAGGCCTGTTGCCCAATGTCTGAAACATTGTTTCACTTATTTTGTCTGGTTTTCTAGTTAAGTGGAAAGGTAAATCTAGTCCCTGTTACTACCTCATGGCTGAAAGTGTTAAGTCCCTTCTAACTCTGGTTTTGCATTCCTCAAATCTATCTTCTTCCTTATAAAGCCAGAGTGATATTTCATAAATGCAAGTATAACATTATCTCTCCTCACTTAAAACCCCTCAATAGTTTCCACCTGACATTAATCCCGTTCTTAAACTCTAGGTTCCTGTCATGCTAAGCAGTCCTGGAATTCATCAGGCTGTTTCATGCACCTATGCTTATTTTACTCCCCACTCCTTTAGCCTTTAAAAGATAGCTCTTGGGCTTCCCTGATGGCACAGTGGTTGAGAGTCCGCCTGCTGATGCAGGGGACACGGGTTCGTTCCCCGGTGCGGGAAGATCCCACATGCCGCAGAGCGGCTAGGCCCGTGAGCCATGGCCGCTGAGCCTGCGCATCCGGAGCCTGTGCTCCGCAACGGGAGAGGCCACAACAGTGAGAGGCCCGCATACCGCAAAAAAAAAAAAAGGGCAGGGGACTTTCTTGGTGGCACAGTGGTTAAGAATCTGCCTGCCGATGCAGGGGACACGGGTTTGATCCCTGGTCCAGGAAGATCCCACATGCCGCAGACCAACTAAGCCAGTGCACCAAAACTACTGAGCCTGCACTCTAGAGCCTGCGAGCCACAACTACTGAAGTCCAAGTGCCACAACTACTGAAGCCTGTGCGCCTAGAGCCCAAGCTCCACAACAGGAAAAGCCATGGCAATGAGAAGCCCGCGCACCACAACAAAGAGCAGTCCCCGCTCCCCGCAAGGAGAGAAAACCCGTGTGCAGCAACGAAGATCCAATGCAGCCAAAAATAAACAAATTAAAAAAAAAAAGAAATGGTAGTATGTGAGATGACAGAGGTATTAGCTAATGCCATGGTGGTAATCATTTTGCAATATAGAAGTGTATCAAGTCAACATGTTGTACACCTTAATATTACACAATGTAATATGTCAATTATATCTCAATGGGAAAAAGAAAGGCACAGCTCTCTATATCCTTTATGAATACTTCAATAACCACTCACTGCATCTGGCACAGTCAATTCCTTCTTCCTTTGTACTGACATTTTATCTAGTACTGAATTCAGTTGTTGTTATTATTGTTAACCCTATTATTATCTGTTCATCACACATATATTGAAATTAGTTGTGGGCAGGTGCTACAGAGAGGTGTAGAGGAGCGAGACCCTGGCCCCTGACGCTCCTGGCCCCTGAGTTCACCCCGCTTCTCCACCCCTTGGGCCTGACCGGCCAGCCCCAGGAGTGCTGCGAAGCCACCAGACCCTGGACGCCTGCGGGTCCCACATGTCCCCAGAGCTAGACCTAGGTCAGGTGGCAGCTCAGTGGCCAGGCTGGACTCTGAGCATCCTGGTGGTGGTGGCACACTGACCTAACAGCTCTGGCCAGAAGTACCAGTTGGTGGTGGATGGTGGGGTGGCTTGGGCAAGTTGGCGCTCCCCATCCGACTCATACAGTCCTCTTTTGTAACAGATTGTGAGCCAACCAGCTGCTTTGTGTGTGTGTGATAGATGACAGAGCAGCCCAGTTAGATGTTCTGGATACAATAGGACAAGAAGTTTGGAGCTATAAGAGAACAGTTCCTGAGAACTGATGAGGGCTTCCTATTGCTCTTTTCAGACATACATAGAAACAGTTTTGAAGAAATCTGTGAGTTTCAAAGACAGACTCTCAGAGTAAAGGATCATGATGAGTTCCAATGATTTTAATTGGTAATAAAGCAGACCTGGATCATCATAGACAGGTAATGTAGGCAGAATAGCAGTTAACCCACAACTTAAGGTAACATACTGTGGCGGTGTCAGCAAAGATTAGGATGAACGTAGATCAAGGTTTCCATGAACTTGTCTGGGTTATAAGGAAATTTCAAGAGTGGGAATGTCTTTCTTCACCAACGAGGAAAGAAAAAGACAAGAAAAGCTGCCATTGTGTCATTTTCTAAGAATTATTTGAGTTTTAGCTACCCACTGCCAGGAAAAGCCTGCATCTTCTTCTTCTCTCCTTACAGTTTACATCATATTGGTACCTTTCTAGCCTTAGACAAATGTTCCTGGTAGCCTTAGACCAAGAAGCTGGTTAATCCTTTCCATGAAGCTAACCTTATGGTCATTTCAAGACAGATTTAAAGGAAACACTAAGGATGCTTCAAAAATTAGCTGATTCCATATACAAAATGAACTCAAATGAATTGAAGACTTAAATGTAAGACCTGAAACCATAAAAGTCCTAGAAGAAAATATAGGTGGTACACTCTTTGACATCAGTCTTAGCAAAATTTTTTTTGGATATGTCTCCTTAGGCAAGAGAAACAAAAGCAAAAATAAACAAGTGGGACTACATCAAACTAAAAAGCTTTTGCATATCAAAGGAAACCACCGGGCTTCCCTGGTGGCGCAGTGGTTGAGAGTCCGCCTGCCGATGCAGGGGACACGGGTTCATGCCCCGGTCCGGGAAGATCCCACATGCCGCAGAGCGGCTGGGCCCGTGAGCCATGGCCGCTGAGCCTGCGCGTCTGGAGCCTATGCTCCGCAACGGGAGAGGCCACAACAGTGAGAGGCCCGCGTACCGCAAAAAAAAAAAAAAAAAAGGAAACCACCAACAAAGTGAAAAGGCAACCTAATGAATGGGAGAAGATATTTTCAAAAGATATGTTCCATAAGGGGTTGATATGCAAAGAGCTCATGCAACTCAATATCAAAAAAGCCCAAACAGTTTGATTAAAAAATGGGCAGAAGACCTGAATAGGAATTTTTCAAAGGAGACATACAGAAGGCCAACAAGCACCTGAAAAGGTGGTAAACATAACTAATCATCCAGGAAATGCAAATCAAAACCACAATGAGACACCACCTCACACCTATCAGAATGGCTGTTATCAAAAGGACAAGAGGGCTTCCCTGGTGGCGCAGTGGTTGGGAGTCCGCCTGCCGATGCAGGGGACACGGGTTCGTGCCCCGGTCCAGGAGGGTCCCACGTGCCGCGGAGCGGCTGGGCCCGTGGGCCATGGCCGCTGGGCCTGCGCGTCCAGGGCCTGTGCTCTGCGGCGGGAGAGGCCTGCATACCGCGAAAAAAAAAAAGGACAAGAAACAACAAGTGTTGGTGAGGATGTGGAGAAAAGGGCACCCTCATGCAACGTTGGTAGGAATGTAAATTGGAGTAACCACTATGGAAAACAGAGTGGGGGATTCTCAAAAAACGAAGAAAAGAACCACCATATGATCCAGCAATTCCACTCCTGGATATATATCTGAAGAAAACAAAAACACCAATTCAAAAAGATACATGCACTGCAGTGCTCATTGCAGCATTATTTACAATAGCGAAGATATAGAAGCAACTTAAGTGCACATCAATAGATGAATAGGTAAAGAAGATATGGCATGCATATATATATATATATATATATATATATGTAATAGAATACTACTCAGCCATAAAAAAGAATGAAATCTTGCCATTTGTGACAATATGGTTGGACCTAGAGGGTATTACGTTTAGTGAAATAAGTCAGAGAAAGACAGATACTGTATGATTTCACTCATATGTGGAATCTAAAAAATGAAACAGGTGAACAAACAAAACAAAACAGAAACAGACTCATAGATACAGAGGAAAAACTGGTGGTTGCCAGAGGGGAAGGGAGTGGAAGGATGGGTGAAATAGGTGAAGGAGATTAAGAGGTACAAAATTCCAGCTATAAAATAAATAAGTCACAGTATGTAATGTACACATAGGGAATATAGGTAATAATATTGTAACAACTTTGCATGGTGACAGATGGTAACTGGGCTTATTGTGGTGATTATTTCATAATGTATAAAAATATTGAAACACTTATACCTGAAACTAATATATTATTGCATGTCACATATAACTTGATTAAAATAAATAAGTATATATATACAATATTTTAAAAGTTATCTGATTCCTTTTAAATATGTTTCTATATACACAAACATATTCTTTTGTAAGGGCTTTTATTTTAGTAGAAATGGATCCGTTTTGGAACCTAAGCTGTTTGCCAAGCTGAAGTCATAGGTTGTGAAATAACTTTTATCTTCTAAAATAATTGCCTACTGTTATTCTAAATAGAATCATAGGGAGTTTATTTAAAATGTGAATTTTTGTAAGTCAGAAAGAGAAAAACAAATATCGTATATTAACGCATATATGTGGAATCTAGAAAAATGGTACAGGTGAACCGGTTTGCAAGGCAGAAATAGAGACACAGATGTAGAGAACAAACATATGGACACTAAGTGGGGAAAGTGGGGGGTGGGGTGAATTGGGAGATTGGGATTAATATA
The DNA here is from genome assembly GCF_011762595.2 of Tursiops truncatus. NCBI lineage: Eukaryota > Metazoa > Chordata > Mammalia > Artiodactyla > Delphinidae > Tursiops > Tursiops truncatus. Next base: position 26,105 of record NW_022983404.1, read on the forward strand.
TATACACAAATATGTATAAAATAGATAACTAATGAGAACCTGCTGTGTAGCACAGGGAACTCCACTTCTCTGTACAGTAGAAACTAACACAACATTGTAAAACAACCATACCCCAATAAAAAAATAAAATATGAAGTTTTGCCTGTCTGAAAGCTTTTTTTTTTTTTTTTTTTTTGCGGTACGCGGGCCTCCCACTGTTGCGGCCTTTCCCGTTGCAAAGCACAGGCTCCGGACGCGCAGGCTCAGCGGCCATGGCTCACGGGCCCAGCCGCTCCGCGGCATGTGGGATTCTCCCAGACCGGGGCACGAACCCGTGTCCCCTGCATCGGCAGGCGGACTCTCAACAACTGAGCCACCAGGGAAGCCCTGTCTGAAAGTTTTGATGTCAACTTTAGTTAACCTTAAATACACTGAATTGAATCCACAAAAGTGAGGCAACTCAAAACTTTGCTGATGCTACAGCCTTTGTTTGCCAGTGGCCAAAATACCAAAATGTCTACTGTATTTGCAGATGAAAAACTGCTTGTAAGGCCTTTATTATTACTCCTACTCCTAAAGATGATAATATTCTGTGTGGTCAAGTATTTGGACTCATTCTGGACTTGGGTGTTTCAATGTTCTTGTTTTTTTTTTTTAATAAATTTATTTATTTTTGGCTGCGTTGGGTCTTAGTTGCTGCACACAGGCTTTCTCTAGTTGCGGCGAGCAGGGGCCACTCTTCATTGTGGTGTGCGGGCTTCTCGCTGTGGTGGCTTCCCTTGTTGCAGACCGCAGGCTCTAGGCACACGGGCTTCAGTAGTTGTGGCACATGGACTTAGTTGCTCTGTGGCATGTGGGATCTTCCCAGACTAGGGATCAAAACTGTGTCCCCTTCATTAGCAGGCATATTCTTTTTTTTTTTTTTTTTTTACAGTCAATCTCCAAGAATGGAATATAGGGCACAGCAATTCCACAGCTTAATTGATCATTGGCCCTTGTTTTCAGCCATCACCTAGCAGGACTGGAATAGAACTCTGGCTCCCAATTTCTAGCTCTGTGCTCATGCCTTATTTCTGTAGAATAAAATATGTTTCATATTCAGGCTTTTTCCATAGCTACATTAGCTAGAATTTAATCATACTCGTAAAACATATTTGCTATTAAGCTACATTAAAAGTTAATATTTTTATTTTAATAAACATGGCTTACAGATACTTTTATAACAATAATGTGTGCATTTTAAGAAGAAGGAATGGAAAAATTATAAGAAAAAATGCCCTCAGAACTATGTCTTGTATTTTGTTTTCTAAACACTGATTAAATAGTATGTAGTGGTGATATTAACTTATAAATAATAGTGATAGAAGGGAAATCACACCATCATTGTTGTTTGGATCACTTCCTTGTGTTCAGGCCATTTTCTTTTTTTTTTTTTTATCTTTATTGGAGTATAATTGCTTTACAATGGTATGTTAGTTTCAGCTTCACAACAAAATGAATCAGTTATATATATACATATGTTCCCATATCTCTTCCCACTTGCGTCTCCCTCCCTCCCACCCTCCCTATCCCACCCCTCCAGGCGGTCACAAAGCACCGAGCTGATCTCCCTGTGCTATGCGGCTGCTTCCCACTAGCTATCTACCTTACGTTTGGTAGTGTATATATGTCCATGCCTCTCTCTCGCTTTGTCACCGTTTACCCTTCCCCCTCCCCATAGCCTCAAGTCCATTCTCTAGTAAGTCTGTGTCTTTATTCCTGTTTCACCCCTAGGTTTTTCATGACATTTTTTTTTTTAAATTCCATATATATGTGTTAGCATACGGTATTTGTCTCTCTCTTTCTGACTTACTTCACTCTGTATGACAGACTCTAGGTCTATCCACCTCATTACAAATAGCTCAATTTCGTTTCTTTTTATGGCTGAGTAATATTCCATTGTATATATGTGCCACATCTTCTTTATCCATTCATCCGATGATGGACACTTAGGTTGTTTCCATCTCTGGGCTATTGTAAATAGAGCTGCAATGAACATTTCGGTACATGACTTTTTTTGAATTGTGGTTTTCTCAGGGTATATGCCCAGTAGTGGGATTGCTGGGTCATATGGTAGTCCTATTTGTAGTTTTTTAAGGAACCTCCATACTGTTCTCCACAGTGGCAGTATCAATTTACATTCCCACCAACAGTGTAAGAGGGTTCCCTTTTCTCCACACCCTCTCCAGCATTTATTGTTTCTAGATTTTTTGATGATGGCCATTCTGACTGGTGTGAGATGATATCTCATTGTAGTTTTGATTTGCATTTCTCTCATGATTAGTGATGTTGAGCATTCTTTCATGTGTTTGTTGGCACTCTGTATATCTTCTTTGGAGAAATGTCTATTTAGGTCTTCTGCCCATTTTTGGATTGGGTTGTTTGTTTTTTTGTTATTAAGCTGCATGAGCTAGCAGGCATATTCTTAACCACTGCACCACCAGGGAAGTCCCATTCTTGTTTTCTTAATTTAATCTTTTCAAAGCCATGTTGAGACTAAAAATAATTTTTTCTGCCTTTCTTTTCAATCATTTCTAGATAAGGAATTCAAAAAACCCCAAACTGGTTTTGTTTGTAATATTAAATATAGAATTGATCTTTCCAGGGTCAGAGATTATTAATATTTTTGCTATATACTTTTATAGATTATTTTCTTATCAAACTAGTTAACAAGTATTTTTATGTTTGTAAGCAAACATGTTTTCACAGCATACCTTGTGTATATGTAAATATAAATATTTAATTCTCACTGTTCATTTTTAACTGACAAAGACAAAAAAGTGAAAACTATAGAAACTGTGATAGAACTTTACTTGTTATTCTGGTCCTGGTGGTACCTACCTTTGGCCAGTCACCTACTACTCAAGAAACCTCCCCAGTAGAGTATAACAGGATGAGAATCTGAAATCACTTTCAATATCCCATTCTAGATATTTACTGTTGTATCAAGTAGTAAGTGTAAAACTTTTATTTGACAATTTAACTGTGGATGGCTTATTATTTTGTTTTTAATTCTACAGATTGTATTTAGGCAATTCAAAAGTATGTTCCTGATTTGAGATACTAAGTGGTATTGCACACTGTCACTTTACTGAACATGTACAACAGTCCCATGACATTTATAAAGTGTACCCTTGTATGGCTTCGGGTTCTGGAACTAAAATTGATCTCTTATCACACATACAAACAATTTATTTGTGTATCTATCCCCACTGCTAAATTATGAGCTCATTAAAAGTAGGGCTTATCTCTTTTTAGTGTTTCTATCCCCAGGACTTAGCACAATGCATAGCACATAGTAGATGTGTAATAACCATTTGAGAATACAGAATTAGTCCAATTAGTTCTACCTTCAAAGTTTATCTCAAGATATTCTCTTCTATCTCATCTGTTGCTACTCTAATTCATCATTTCATCTTGCCTACATTACTGCAAGTCTTAAAAATATCTCCCTGCTTTATTTCCCTTGTCCTTGAACAATTTATTCTCTATACAACATCCAGAGTAATATTTTGAAACATAAATCAGATTATCGCAATCACCTTCTCAAAAACTTTCAGTGTCTTTCCATTGTGCTGAAATTAATTCCCAACTCCTTACCATATCCTTTACAGCTTTATATGAAGCAACTATTACTGCCTACCTCATTGACTTCATTTCAAACCACCTTCCTGTAGCTTAGTATGTTCCAGCTACTCTGGCTATTCTGCTTCTCAAATATATCACACTTATTTCTGCCTCAGGCCTCTGTGTTGTTCCCTCTGCTTTTAATGATCTGCTTCTAGAGTTTTGCATGGCTGGCTTCTAAATATTATTCTGATTTCATTTCAAATGTCACTTCTTTAGTGGGACCTTAGCTAATCTTCATGCAGATTAGGACCACAGAAGAAAATTAAAAAAACATGTTGTGTGGTATTGGGTTGGAATTAGAGGTATCCATATGTATGTATATGTATTGTGTGTTTGTGTGGATATTTATTTATTTACACTGATACCTCTAATACTATTATTAGTATTAGCATATTCATACTATATATATTCATACTGTATATGTTAATACTGATACCTCTTTCCAAGCACAGCAAGCACAGTTAACACCCAGATATTGGTTTCTAAAAACTATTCCTCACTCAATGGAAACAACATTCCTTGAAGAAGTGGCTAATTCTAGGGCTGGGGCAAGGAAAGTAAAAACTGAACCTGGAACATTTTCTTGTGCCTAAAGTAATGAAGTAACTCTTAAATTGATGGGACCAGACATAATGGATACCTGAGCCAACTTGTAGGGGCTCCCGCTGGTCAAATTCGGGAAAATTTGAAATCAAAATGAATACTAATAAGCTATAACATATTGAATAAAAAAGAATTCATGAGTTCATACTGATAACTTTTTAAAAATTTAAAGGAGATCATGACAGAAAGCCAAGTAATAAATGCAGAAAGAATGATAAACTTAGGACATCACCATTTTGCAAACTTTTAGCAATAATTGATTTATGCAACAAGTCAATTACACTAAAACATTAGGTTTAAGATCGTTGAGAACATGAGATTCGCAGTCTCAAAGAATCACTCACAGATTATGTATAAAAAGGGAAGAAGTACTTTACAATGAAAAAAATCTAAAAATGAGCAAACCAAGTGATCAAAATTACATCACCCCAAATGGGACCAATTGACATTGTTTGCCTCCAGATAGGTTTGTACAGAGGAGGACACAGCAATTCCTATATAGTATTCTTGATGCCCCTCCAAAATAATCTGAGTGTAATCATGAGAAGACAATAAAATAAATCCAAATTAAAGGATAGTCTATAATACAATTGGTCTGGATTCTTCAAGAATGGCAATGTCGTGAAAGACTAGTGAAAGGCTAGGGAAT
>NW_022983405.1:0-30846 GCF_011762595.2 Tursiops truncatus
AAACTTTGGGGTGGCTGTGTCTTTTTGATTTAATTTCCCTAAGCTATAGGACCATAAGTGGAAGTGCCCTAGGCTCTGTTGCTTTGTTTTTTAGATGTTTCAGGAAACACCATACACTTCTCCCGAGTGTCTGTTGGCAATTTACATCCCGCCCATCAGCATAACAAGGCTCCCAGTTCTCCATGGCCTGTCCTGCCTTTCTGGATTTTACACTTTTTTCAGATGGCCCTTTTGACCGGGGGGAAGTGAGACTTCATTGTAGTGCAGATTTCCTTTGCAAGCTTGCTTGGTTGGCCAAAAAGGGCGTATGCGTTTTTTCCTGAATATATTCAGGAAAAAACGCATACGCCCTTTTGGCCAAGTGCATCATTGTGGACGTTCTGCCTCTTTTCCTATGCTTTCAATGCAATTCCAGTCTACCTCCTGAAATCGGTTTCCTGCAATTCTGCCCCGCTTTCAAGTCCTCTTGGCAGCCTTACTTCAGTATATTTTTGGACGATAGCTGTCATTTATAACTCTGCAGGTTTGTGAATTACAGTGCCCCTGAGCTCCTTTCTTCAACTCGCTTTCTTGTGAGCTGGCCGCAACACCGCAGGATGGCTTCAGGCCCTAATCTGGTTCCGGCACGGCACTGCTGAGCCTTTGGTTATTTCCTCTTCCTGGTGGGAAATGAGAGTTAAATTTGCCCGTCCAGACACCTCCAGCTAGTCTCTCATTGGTTCTCCCTATTCCTGTTCATCTTCCGCAGAAATTGCAAACTGGGCCAAACAGGAGGTTAAAGGCGCTGACTCTCCAAGTGGGAGAGTGTTAGTAAAGCGTCTGGAATGTTGCACCCGAGTACCAGGGGAGGAAAACTGAGACATATTTGAACACGTCTCCCGTTCACACGGTTGATCATACTCTGGGTTCCACATGCATGTTTTAGCTGAAGGAAGAATACCTTAAACCTGGAGAGTTGAGACCCGTGTAATGGGTACCATGCAATATGACTTCAAAGGGTCTTCATTTGCTCACCGAACCTCTCCAATCCTATCACTGCTGCGTTTATGCCCCTGTACACACGCTTGATTCTCTTTTTGGAGACATAGCAATCCATAGGTTTTAAGATACTTACTAGTCAGGTACATTCTTAGGCGTTTAATATGGGGTGTTGAGTCCATTTCGTTGAGCAAGGAGTAGCTCTTGTCTATTCCATATTTGGCTTAAGGAACTTTATCTGTGCTCATTTCAATCTCTGGTTTTATGCAGCACCCCAACTCACCTTCCTCCTTAAGCAAGCATAAGTTGGTTTTCTAAACTTGAGACCTTGTTCTGTTTTGTAATTCAGTTCATGTGTAGCCAAGTTCACATTCTGTGTATTAGTGATACCTTATGATGTTTCTTTTCTGTGTGACTTATTTCAGTTCGAATCATCATACCTGAATCCACTCATTATGCTGCTACGGGCCTGATGACATAGATTTCATTGCTGAGTGATATTGCATTGTACGTAAGTACCACAAGTTCTTTATCCATTTTTCACTTTCTGCGATATTGAACTTGTACCGTAAACGAGGTTCTTGTAAACAGAGCCGTCCCAAACTTTGGGGTGGCTGTGTCTTTTTGATTTTAATTTCCCTAAGCTATAGGACCATAAGTGGAAGTGCCCTAGGCTCTGTTGCTTTGTTTTTTAGATGTTTCAGGAAACACCATACACTTCTCCAGAGTGGCTGTTGGCAATTTACATCCCGCCCATCAGCATAACAAGGCTCCCAGTTCTCCATGGCCTGTCGTGCCTTTATGGATTTTACACTTTTTTCAGATGGCCCTTTTGACCAGGTGGAAGTGAGACTTCATTGTAGTGCAGATTTCCTTTGCAAGCTTGCTTGGTTGGCCAAAAAGTGCGTATGCGTTTTTTCCTGAATATATTCAGGAAAAAACAGCATACGCCCTTTTTGGCCAAGTGCATCATTGTCGAGTTTCTGACTCTCTTCATATGCTTTTCAATGCAATTCCAGTCTACCTCCTGAAATCGGTTTCCTGCAATTCTGCCTTGCTTTCAATGCCTCTTCATAGCCTTACCTCAATATATTTTTTAAAAATAGTTGGCCTTTATAACTCTGCAGGTTTTTGAATTGCAGTGGCCCTTAGCTCCATTTTTTAGCTCTTATTTTTGTGGTCTTGCCCCATAACCACAGGATTCCTTGAAGCCCTATTTTTCTTCTGGGGCACCTTGCTGTGCCTTTGGTTAATTCTTCTTACTGATGTGATATTAGAGTGACATGTGCCCATTGAAACCGCTACAGCTAGTTTCTCACTGGTTCCCCCTATTCCCATTCATCCTCTGCACTAACTGCAGACTGTGCGATACCAGAACTTAAAGGCATTGACTCCATGTGGGGATGTTGTTAGTAAAGCGGCTGGAATGTCGATCCGGAGCCCCAGGAGAGGAAAAATGAGGTGCGTTTTAGAAACCTTTCCCGATCATATGGTATACCAGTCGCTGGGTTTCCCAAGCATGGTTTAGCTGTAGGAAGATTCCCTTCAACCTGGAGTGTTGGGACCCTTGGAATGAGTAGCATGAAGTATTGCATTAAACTTTCGGCAGTTGCTCACCAAAGCTCACCAATCCTGTCAGCCCCAAGTGTCCAGCCTTATGTCTTATCCAGCTGTGGGTTTATATGTGGTCAATCCAGGTTGCATCACAGCCCCTGAGCGAATTTTGTAAGAATTTTTCTCTCTTTCATTGTTTCAGCGTTTTGTTTTTAAAATTTATTTCTATAATGGGGTTTAGCTCATTTTCACTGCTGTGTTTGTGCCGCTCTGCACACACTTGATTCCCTTATGGAGATATATCAATACATGGGTTTTAAGATTCTTATTCCTCAGATATATTTCTCTGCGGTGTATAGGGTGTGTTGAGGCCATGTTCATTGAGCAAGGTGTAGATCTTGTCTAATACCTATTTGGTTTATTGAACGGTATCTGTGCTAATTTCAAACTCTGGTTTTATGCATCACCCCACCTCTCCTTTCCCCTTAAGCTGACATAAGTGTGTTTTCTAAATGTGAGACACTGTTCTGTTCTGTAATTCATTTCTTGTGCAGCCATATTTACCCTCCCTCTATAAGTGATATCTTATGATATGTTTCTTTTTCTGTTTGACTTATTTCAAGTAGTATTATCGGACCTAAATCCACTCTTTATCCTTCTACTAGCCTTATTACATTGATTTCATGGTGAAGAGATATTCCATTGTACATAAGTACCACATCTTCTTTATCCATTGTTCTCTTTCCTGGGATATTTAAGGTGTACTGAAGTTGAGGTTCTTGTAAACAGAGTAGCCCTAAACTGTGGTGTGCTTGTGTCTTGTTGATTTTTAGACTTCCCTAGATATACTCCCATGATTGGAAGTGTCCTATGCTCTGTAGCTCTGTTTTTTAGATGATTTAGGAACCACCATACACTTCTCCAGAGTGGCTCTCGGCAGTTCACACACTGCCCATCAGCGTATAAAGGCTCCCTGTTCTCCATGGCCTGTCCTGCATTTCTGGTTTTTACAATTTTTTAGGATGGCCCTTTTGACCGGTGGGAAGTGAGACTTCTTTGTTGTGCACATTTGCATTGCTTGCTTGCTTCGTTGCCCATAAAGTGCGTATGCGTTTTTTCCTGGATATAATCAGGAAAAAACGCATACGCCCTTTTGGGCCAACTGCATCATTGTCGAAATTCTGCCGCTTTTCATGTGCGTTAAAGACGAGTCCAATCTATCTCTTGAAATCTGTTTCTTGCAATTCTGTCTTGCATTCAGATCCTCTTCTTTGCCTTACCTCAACATATTTTTGGACGTTAGTTTTCATTTATAACTCTGCAGGTTTGTGAATTGCAGTGACCCTGAGCTCCATTTTTTAAGTTGCTCTTTTGTGAGCTGGCCTCAAACCCGCAGGATTGCTTCAGGCCCTATTTTGGCTCCGGCGAGGCAGGCTGAGCCTTTCTTTAATTCTTATTCTTAATGGGAAATTAGAGTGATATGTGCCCGTCCAAACCCCTACAACTCTTCTCTCATTGGTTCCCCCTCTTCCCGTTCATCCTCCTCACAATTTGCAAAATGTGTGAAACAGAAGTTTAAATGTGCTGATTCTCCAAGTGGGGAGATTCTAAGTAGCGTGGCTGGAATGGTGAACAGGAGCACCAGGAGAGGATAAATGAGGTGCATTTTAGACACATCTCCCGATCACATGGTGTACAGTCCTCTGGGTTTTCCATGCATGTTTTAGCTGTAGGAAGATCCCTTGAACCTGCAGATTTGGGACCCATTGAATGGGTACCAGGTAGTATTACTTTAAAGGGTGTGCATTTCCTCACCCAACCTCACATTTCTCTTAGCGCAAACAGTTTCCAGCCTTATGTCTCATCCTGCTGTGGGTCTAGATGTGTTCAATCCATGTTGCATCACCGTCCCTGAGGAAAAGTTGTAAGAGGTTTTCTCTGTCTCTCTGTCGTTTATTTTTTTCAATTTATTACTATATTGGTTACAGCTGATTTTCAAAGCTCTGTTTCTTGCTGCTGTACATCCACTTGATTCACGTACAGAGAGACATCAATAAATTCTTTTTCAGATTCTTACCAGTCGTATATATTCTTTTCCGGTGACTTGAGTGTGCTGAGTGCAGTTCTTTTAGCTACCGTGTAGGCCTTGTTGATTATCAGTTTGGTATTTGGAATGGTATCTTTGCTAATTTCAACCTCCTGGATGATGCCTCACCCCTCCCCACCTTTCCCGTTTAGCAGCCTTATGCGTGTTTTCTACATATTTGACTATGTTTTTGTTTTGTAATTTATTTCATGTGTAGCCATTTTGGATTCCACCTTTAAGTGATATCTTATGATATGTGTCTTTTTCTTTTTGAATTCTGTCACTTAGAATGATCATACGTAACTCCTCCGGAGTTGTTACAACTGGCCATATTTCATTGATTTCCAGGCTGAATAATATTCCACTCTACCTAAGTACCACATCTCTATCCATTTTTTCCCTCCAGAGACATTTAAGTTATATCCTAGTCGAGGATCTTTTAAACAGAGAGGGGGTAAACATTGGGGTGCCTGTGTCCTCTCGATTTTTGTTTTTCCCAAGATATACGCCCATGAGTGCAAGTGCCCTATGCTCTGTAGCTCATTTTTTAGATGCTTTAGTAAACACAATACACTTCTCCAGAATGGCCGTTGGCAATATACATTTCCACTATAAGTCTCACAGGGCTCCCTCTTCTCGTTGCCCTGTCCTGCATTTCTGTTGTTTACGCTTTATGAGGATGGCTCTTCTGACTGATGCGAAGTGATATCTTTTGTAGTATTGACTTCCAGTGCCCACCTGTTTGGTTGGCTAAAAAAGTGTATGCCCTTTTCTTGAATATATACAGAAAAGAACGCATACACCCTTTTTGGCCAACTGCAATGTTGGCAATGTTCAGCTCCTTTTCTTGTGCTTAATGGCGAGTCCTTTCTACCTCCTCAAATCCCTTTCCTGCCATTCTCCCTTGCTTACAAGTCCTTTTCTCTGACTTTCCTCAAGACATTTTTCAGTGATGGATATTTTCAACTCTGCAGTTTTGTGAATTTTACTGCCCCTGAGTTCCATTGTTCAACTTGTGTTTATGGGAACTGGCCACAAAGCAGCGGGATTTCCTCAAGCCCTATACTGTTTCCATGGGCAACCCTAGCCTTTGGTCAATTCGTCTTCCTGATTGGAAATTAGAGTGACATGTGCCTGTCTGAACACCTAGGACTTGTCTCTCATTGTTCCTCATCCTTCCGCTTCATCCTCTGGACAAATTCCAAACTGTACGCAACAGGATGTTGACAGTGCTGACATCTCCAAGTGGGGAGACTGTTAGTAAAGACGCTGGAGGGGTGAACCCGAGCACCAGGAGATGAGGAGATGAGATGCCTTTTCCAAACTCTTCCCGATCAGACGGTATACCATCCTCTGGGTGTGACAGACATGTTTTAGCAGTAGGAAGAGTCCCATTCATGTAAGGAGAACACCAGGGCTTTTTCAAAATCAGTGTCTCCCCGAAACCCAAACTGGGGAAGTTTTTAAGCTACAGGCTACACATATGTTCATTAAGGGCCTTGGGAAGTAGGCAGAGTCCAAACTTTAGATGATTGAAGTCTTCAGGGTCAGAAGCACTCACCACCAGCTTCCCTTAGGCTACACTTTAACTGTCATTGATAGATGATGTCAATAAAAATATCTATTCTTTTTCAGATTATTTCCCCTTATAGGTTATTGCAAAATGTTGAGTGTAGTTCCCTGTGCTATACAGTAGTTCCTTGTTGATGATCTATTTTATACATAGCAGTGTGTATGTGTTCATTCCAAACTGTTAATTTATCCCTCCTCCCACCTTTCCCCTTTGGTAATAATAAATTATAAGATTTTATACTTCTCAGAAATGGGGGAGCTGAAAGAGAGGTATCATTTTCAATGGAAAAGCATTTAAAACAAGATTGAAGGTTTAACCAAGATTATTAGATGTACATCCTTGGAAAGAAATCACTTCGTTTCTCTAATATTGACCTGACAAATAAGACAAACCTTTTCACTGAACTTGCTTATAAAAAGTGATGGAAATATCAAATGGAAGTGTTAAAAACATCTTATTTTACCCGAGCCTTATACACTGTTCTATGTTAACTACAGTTTGGCTCACACATCTGTTCATTGAGGTTACAATAGTCTCAATTTCTGTTACTGATCCTCCAGAGTGGACCCCAACAAGTGTCCCCCTGCCCAGTGTCATTGGGGCCAACAGATCGAGACTGAGTTTGGTTCACAAGCAAAGGAAACTTTATATTTTGATCAGAGAATGGAGAGGTGAGAGCATGCACTACCCCGTGGGCTGTGGGCTGGGCTGCTGTGTAGAGATCCTGTCAGAGTCAGTGGGAGGGAGGGAGGCGGCGGAGCTCTCGAGGGCCGGGTTGGCTGTAGCTCAGGCTCTATATCGTGGAGTCTGCACTGGGCCCCAGGAGCTGAGGTGTCGACCCAGCCATTCTGCACTAGGAAATCTGGTCTGAAGTGCCGGGTGTGGAACCTCTGCATGCGGGACCCTAGGAGCACGTGAAATTAGACAAAGCACAAAGGATAAAAAAGGTTAGACTTGACTTTATTGCCCAGATTCTATTTTTATCTCCCAGGGATTTTTAATGGGCTTTGCTGGGGACAAACCCCTCCTCTGCCTTTTGTCCCGTTCCTCATTCTTGGAGTGCTGAGGGTGCAGACCCTTCTTCTGTAACTGCTGAGTGCTGAGTTGGGAGCCCTCATACCCTGGGGCGAGGGTCAGAGCTTCTCCCCAGCAGCCTCCCGGTGACGTTGATTGTCCCCAGGACCCCTGCCTCCCTGCTCGTCCACCTGAGCACCAGCATTGGAAGTGTTATAGATTCTAATGACCTTTAAGGGTCCAGGAAAGAGATGTGCAGAGACGCTGTGGGGGCCGGTTTCACCCCGCCCCACATTTGTTCGGCCACCTTAGGCTGACCGTCTCTGCCAGCCTAGATGCTCTGACCAGTAGTCTGCGCTTTCTTCAATTAGGCCCCTGAATTAACGTACAAACAGCACCAGGTGTCAGAGCCCTGCCCGCTCAACTCCCAGACAGTCCAGGGTCAGTGGTGATCAAGGACCATGATGGCTACTGAGTCAACAGCCTTTTGAAGTAAACAGGAGTCCAGCCGGTCTTATTGGCCACCATCATCACGGTGTCTGTAGGCTTTTCTATGGTGACAGTGTGGTATACTGTTCCCCCGCCAAGATTATTAGCTCCCCTCTGGGTGCAGTAAGTCCTGCAAGCAGTAGTCTACTCTTTTGGGACACACTCTTGTTGTTTTATGAGAGAAACTCCAGGTCAAGTGATGTTCACACGAGTCGTCATGGTGCCCTGTTGCCCCCGGTTATCTCTCTGGATGTTGGAGTTGGAGGGCCTCCTCACTCGAGGTCGGTGTGCCCACGGAGCGAACCCTGCAACTTCAGGGCATGGTTGGTGGTTAGGATCACCACGTGGGGTCCTTTTCCCTTAGGAGGGAGGTGGCCTTTTGGGCTGCTGATTTCCAGGTTTTTAGATACCGCCAGTATCTTGGCCAGATGTGGCAGTGGGCCAAGCCCCTTAGTGACCGTAGTTTATCCTACCTGGATGGCATTCTTGCATTGTTCCATTTCAAGTGGTCCCAGTTTTTGCACTAATTCTCCAATGGCGATTCACCTTTCACCGGGAATGTAAAGGTCAAAGGGTTTAGCTAAATTAGGGAGTTCCAGGGCAAGGGTCTGAATTGACTGCTCTTTCCATTCTTGAAAGGCCACTTCTGGATTCTATTCAAAAGGATCATCATCTTTTCCTTTCAGTGTTTCATATAGAGGCCCAGCTAGTAGACTGTAGTTAGGGATCCAGAAGCAGCAAACCCTGGCCTCCCCAGGAACCCCTAAGCTGTCTTCTAGTTTTAGAAAGGGGTAAGGCTGAAAATGGTTTCTTCCCTTTCCTGGGATGGGCTTCTCTGACCTTCTGTGAGAATGAAGCCCAGGCAGGTCACCGCAGTCTGTGATATTTGAGCTTTTTCTTGGACAACTTCTATCCTTTATTGGCTTGGTAGTTCAGAGGCCTCCTTAGTAGGGCTGGTGATCAGAATGTCGTCTGCATATTGAAGGAGGGTTTCCTTTTCCAGAGGTAGAACTTTTAGGTCTTTAGCTAAGCTTTCCCCAAAGATGGTGTGGGAATTTTTGCACCCTTGGGGCCAGACGGCCCGGAAGTATTGTTTTAGTTGTATGTTGAGTCCTGCCACTCACAAGCCAAAATTTCTTGTGACTCTGGGACTAATGGAATACAAAAGAAGGCATCATTGAAGACTAATACAGAATACCATGTCCTGGTGGTTGGTAGAATGACCAGCAGGGTGTAGGAATTAGGAGCAACTGGAGGTATATCCTCGGTGGCTTCACTGACTGTCCTGACATCCTTTACCAGGTCCCCAGCAGCCCATGGGGCTCTCGTGGTCAGACCAATCCCAGAATATGGAGCTCACCTGGGCAGGTACCCCACCCCCACCCCAGCCCACGGGGCTCTCGTGGTCAGGCCCCTCCCAGGATACAGAGCTACCCTTGCAGGTACCGTGGCAGGGCTGGGCACACAGGAACCGTGCACATAGCCCTCATTGCAGAGCACCCCCAGCTCACCTGTCGCTCAGAGCTGACACAGAGCACCTCAGAGCAGGACTTGAACTAACAAACAGCAGCTGCGACAGGTCTGTGACCCTGGGCATCACTCCGTGAGGCCTCCCTCCACCTGGTCTTCCAGAGACTTCCACTGCACCCGGGGCACCAGGCCTCTGTCTCCAACCACCACCCACCCCTCCTCTCCCTGACTCCTGGGTTCCTCTCATTAGGAGAGGGTTTTCTTGAAGTTGTCTCCCACTCATGGGCCAGATAAAATGATTAGAAAACAAGCCAAAGCTGCAGCCCCTTGTCTATCCTGACTCTCAGGAGCCCACACCTGTTCCTTGGACCTGGCCGGTTCAGCAAGTTCCATTTTCTGCAACTGTGAGCCCCTGAGGGGTGATGATTGGCTGACCTGGGCAGCCTTACCGTGCCGGCCAGCCCTCCCCAGGTGTGCCTGGGTTGAGATCAATATAAATACCACTCCAGGCAGCAAGAGCCCCTGCAGCCGTGCCTGACGCCATTTTCTCTGCCCTGTCAGCAGTCTCGGGGCTGGGCTGGTGGGAGGGAGTGAGAGGCCACGGCTTTGTGGGTGGCCCAGTGTGAGTGGGGCTCTGCTGGACTTTCTGCAGCAGTTGCCAGGCTGCCACCTGCTAAAGAAGAGGATGTGTCACCCATACCTGCTGCTGGAATTTCTCCCTGGGCAGAGGTGAGGAAGGAAAAAAGCAGTGGGGGCAGGGACAGGACGGGTATCTCAGGCAGGGAAATGGAAATCTTCCAGAAGAGCACCCAGGGCCAGGACCATCCTGGCTGGCCTGCAGGCACCAAGTCGGCCGGCATGCTGTCACTCGTGTGGCTCTATGGCCCTTCCTCTAGGCTTTCAAGTCCTTGTATATATTCAGGTGTTTTACCTGGGACGGGTGGGAATAGTTCAGCAGCAACTGGCCTGGGGCTCAGCTCACGTTTACTCACAGATGCCTCGGCACGGTGCCCCAGCTTTGCAATGAGGACGCTTGTTGCGTGGGGGCTGCTGGCTGAATGGGAGACGATTCCCCACCACTGACCAACTTCAGAATTGTTTACAACTGGAGCAAGTGCCCTGATACGGTTTTCCTCTGTGTAACTGGTGGGTTCTGTGTTTTTTTTCTCTTTTTCGTTTTTGGTTCAAGGTAGATTTTATTCCTCTTTTTTGTATTTACAGATATAAGCATGGAAATAATTTATTCATATAAATACATGTATGTGCAGGGAATAATTGTTTTTTCTGTTTTATTTTTTAAATTTTACTTCTTTTTAATTTTGAATTTTATTTTATATTTTTATACAGCAGGTTCTTATTGGTTATCTATTTTATACATATAAATGTATACATGCCAATCCCAGTCTCTCAACTCCTCCCACCACCACCCCCCCAACAGCTTTCCCCCCTTGTTGTCCATACGTTTGTTGTCTACATCTGTTGCTCTATTTATGCCTTGCAAAATGGTTAATCTGTACAGTTTTTCTAGGTTCCACATATATGCATGAATATACAAGATTTGTTTTTCTCTTTCTGACTTACTTCACTCTGTATGACAGTCTCTAGATCCATCGACGTCTCTACAAATGACCCAATTTCATTCCTTTTCATGGCTTAGTAATATTCCATTTTATATATGTACCACAGCTTTATGCATTCGTCTGTCTGTGGGCATTTAGGTTGCTTCCATTACCTCGATATTGTAAATAGTGATGCAATGAACATTGCGGTGAATGACTCTTTTTGATTTATGGTTTTGTCTGGGTATATGTCCAGTACTGGGATTGCTGTATCATATGGTAATTCTATTGTTAGTTTCTTAAGAAATTCCATATTGTTCTCCATAATGACTGTATCAATTTATATTCCCAACAATAGTGGGAGAGGGTTCCTTTTCTCCACACCCTTTCCACACCCTTTTTTGTTTGTAGATTTTCAATGATGCCTATTCTACCAGGTGTGAGGTGATACCTCATTGTTGAATCCATTTCGTTGAGCAAGGGGTAGCTCTTGTCTATTACATATTTGGCTTATGGAACGGTATCTGTGCTAATTTCAAACTCTGCTATAAGCAGAGTTTGAAATTAGCACAGATACCGTTCCATAAGCCAAATATGTAATAGACAAGAGCTACCCCTTGCTCAACGAAATGGATTCAACAATGAGGTATCACCTCACACCTGGTAGAATAGGCATCATTGAAAATCTACAAACAAAAAATGCTGGAAAGGGTGTGGAGAAAAGGAACCCTCTTCCACTATTGTTGGGAATATAAATTGATACAGTCATTATGGAGAACAATATGGAATTTCTTAAGAAACTAACAATAGAATTACCATATGATACAGCAATCCCAGTACTGGACATATACCCAGACAAAACCATAAATCAAAAAGAGTCATTCACCGCAATGTTCATTGCATCACTATTTACAATATCGAGGTAATGGAAGCAACCTAAATGCCCACAGACAGACGAATGCATAAAGCTGTGGTACATATATAAAATGGAATATTACTAAGCCATGAAAAGGAATGAAATTGGGTCATTTGTAGAGACGTCGATGGATCTAGAGACTGTCATACAGAGTGAAGTAAGTCAGAAAGAGAAAAACAAATCTTGTATATTCATGCATATATGTGGAACCTAGAAAAACTGTACAGATTAACCATTTTGCAAGGCATAAATAGAGCAACAGATGTAGACAACAAACGTATGGACAACAAGGGGGGAAAGCTGTTGGGGGGTGGTGGTGGGAGGAGTTGAGAGACTGGGATTGGCATGTATACATTTATATGTATAAAATAGATAACCAATAAGAACCTGCTGTATAAAAATATAAAATAAAATTCAAAATTAAAAAGAAAGTAAAATTTAAAAAATAAAACAGAAAAAACAATTATTCCCTGCACATACATGTATTTATATGAATAAATTATTTCCATGCTTATATCTGTAAATACAAAAAAGAGGAATAAAATCTACCTTGAACCAAAAACGAAAAAGAGAAAAAAAACACAGAACCCACCAGTTACACAGAGGAAAACCGTATCAGGGCACTTGCTCCAGTTGTAAACAATTCTGAAGTTGGTCAGTGGTGGGGAATCGTCTCCCATTCAGCCAGCAGCCCCCACGCAACAAGCGTCCTCATTGCAAAGCTGGGGCACCGTGCCGAGGCATCTGTGAGTAAACGTGAGCTGAGCCCCAGGCCAGTTGCTGCTGAACTATTCCCACCCGTCCCAGGTAAAACACCTGAATATATACAAGGACTTGAAAGCCTAGAGGAAGGGCCATAGAGCCACACGAGTGACAGCATGCCGGCCGACTTGGTGCCTGCAGGCCAGCCAGGATGGTCCTGGCCCTGGGTGCTCTTCTGGAAGATTTCCATTTCCCTGCCTGAGATACCCGTCCTGTCCCTGCCCCCACTGCTTTTTTCCTTCCTCACCTCTGCCCAGGGAGAAATTCCAGCAGCAGGTATGGGTGACACATCCTCTTCTTTAGCAGGTGGCAGCCTGGCAACTGCTGCAGAAAGTCCAGCAGAGCCCCACTCACACTGGGCCACCCACAAAGCCGTGGCCTCTCACTCCCTCCCACCAGCCCAGCCCCGAGACTGCTGACAGGGCAGAGAAAATGGCGTCAGGCACGGCTGCAGGGGCTCTTGCTGCCTGGAGTGGTATTTATATTGATCTCAACCCAGGCACACCTGGGGAGGGCTGGCCGGCACGGTAAGGCTGCCCAGGTCAGCCAATCATCACCCCTCAGGGGCTCACAGTTGCAGAAAATGGAACTTGCTGAACCGGCCAGGTCCAAGGAACAGGTGTGGGCTCCTGAGAGTCAGGATAGACAAGGGGCTGCAGCTTTGGCTTGTTTTCTAATCATTTTATCTGGCCCATGAGTGGGAGACAACTTCAAGAAAACCCTCTCCTAATGAGAGGAACCCAGGAGTCAGGGAGAGGAGGGGTGGGTGGTGGTTGGAGACAGAGGCCTGGTGCCCCGGGTGCAGTGGAAGTCTCTGGAAGACCAGGTGGAGGGAGGCCTCACGGAGTGATGCCCAGGGTCACAGACCTGTCGCAGCTGCTGTTTGTTAGTTCAAGTCCTGCTCTGAGGTGCTCTGTGTCAGCTCTGAGCGACAGGTGAGCTGGGGGTGCTCTGCAATGAGGGCTATGTGCACGGTTCCTGTGTGCCCAGCCCTGCCACGGTACCTGCAAGGGTAGCTCTGTATCCTGGGAGGGGCCTGACCACGAGAGCCCCGTGGGCTGGGGTGGGGGTGGGGTACCTGCCCAGGTGAGCTCCATATTCTGGGATTGGTCTGACCACGAGAGCCCCATGGGCTGCTGGGGACCTGGTAAAGGATGTCAGGACAGTCAGTGAAGCCACCGAGGATATACCTCCAGTTGCTCCTAATTCCTACACCCTGCTGGTCATTCTACCAACCACCAGGACATGGTATTCTGTATTAGTCTTCAATGATGCCTTCTTTTGTATTCCATTAGTCCCAGAGTCACAAGAAATTTTGGCTTGTGAGTGGCAGGACTCAACATACAACTAAAACAATACTTCCGGGCCGTCTGGCCCCAAGGGTGCAAAAATTCCCACACCATCTTTGGGGAAAGCTTAGCTAAAGACCTAAAAGTTCTACCTCTGGAAAAGGAAACCCTCCTTCAATATGCAGACGACATTCTGATCACCAGCCCTACTAAGGAGGCCTCTGAACTACCAAGCCAATAAAGGATAGAAGTTGTCCAAGAAAAAGCTCAAATATCACAGACTGCGGTGACCTGCCTGGGCTTCATTCTCACAGAAGGTCAGAGAAGCCCATCCCAGGAAAGGGAAGAAACCATTTTCAGCCTTACCCCTTTCTAAAACTAGAAGACAGCTTAGGGGTTCCTGGGGAGGCCAGGGTTTGCTGCTTCTGGATCCCTAACTACAGTCTACTAGCTGGGCCTCTATATGAAACACTGAAAGGAAAAGATGATGATCCTTTTGAATAGAATCCAGAAGTGGCCTTTCAAGAATGGAAAGAGCAGTCAATTCAGACCCTTGCCCTGGAACTCCCTAATTTAGCTAAACCCTTTGACCTTTACATTCCCGGTGAAAGGTGAATCGCCATTGGAGAATTAGTGCAAAAACTGGGACCACTTGAAATGGAACAATGCAAGAATGCCATCCAGGTAGGATAAACTACGGTCACTAAGGGGCTTGGCCCACTGCCACATCTGGCCAAGATACTGGCGGTATCTAAAAACCTGGAAATCAGCAGCCCAAAAGGCCACCTCCCTCCTAAGGGAAAAGGACCCCACGTGGTGATCCTAACCACCAACCATGCCCTGAAGTTGCAGGGTTCGCTCCGTGGGCACACCGACCTCGAGTGAGGAGGCCCTCCAACTCCAACATCCAGAGAGATAACCGGGGGCAACAGGGCACCATGACGACTCGTGTGAACATCACTTGACCTGGAGTTTCTCTCATAAAACAACAAGAGTGTGTCCCAAAAGAGTAGACTACTGCTTGCAGGACTTACTGCACCCAGAGGGGAGCTAATAATCTTGGCGGGGGAACAGTATACCACACTGTCACCATAGAAAAGCCTACAGACACCGTGATGATGGTGGCCAATAAGACCGGCTGGACTCCTGTTTACTTCAAAAGGCTGTTGACTCAGTAGCCATCATGGTCCTTGATCACCACTGACCCTGGACTGTCTGGGAGTTGAGCGGGCAGGGCTCTGACACCTGGTGCTGTTTGTACGTTAATTCAGGGGCCTAATTGAAGAAAGCGCAGACTACTGGTCAGAGCATCTAGGCTGGCAGAGACGGTCAGCCTAAGGTGGCCGAACAAATGTGGGGCGGGGTGAAACCGGCCCCCACAGCGTCTCTGCACATCTCTTTCCTGGACCCTTAAAGGTCATTAGAATCTATAACACTTCCAATGCTGGTGCTCAGGTGGACGAGCAGGGAGGCAGGGGTCCTGGGGACAATCAACGTCACCGGGAGGCTGCTGGGGAGAAGCTCTGACCCTCGCCCCAGGGTATGAGGGCTCCCAACTCAGCACTCAGCAGTTACAGAAGAAGGGTCTGCACCCTCAGCACTCCAAGAATGAGGAACGGGACAAAAGGCAGAGGAGGGGTTTGTCCCCAGCAAAGCCCATTAAAAATCCCTGGGAGATAAAAATAGAATCTGGGCAATAAAGTCAAGTCTAACCTTTTTTATCCTTTGTGCTTTGTCTAATTTCACGTGCTCCTAGGGTCCCGCATGCAGAGGTTCCACACCCGGCACTTCAGACCAGATTTCCTAGTGCAGAATGGCTGGGTCGACACCTCAGCTCCTGGGGCCCAGTGCAGACTCCACGATATAGAGCCTGAGCTACAGCCAACCCGGCCCTCGAGAGCTCCGCCGCCTCCCTCCCTCCCACTGACTCTGACAGGATCTCTACACAGCAGCCCAGCCCACAGCCCACGGGGTAGTGCATGCTCTCACCTCTCCATTCTCTGATCAAAATATAAAGTTTCCTTTGCTTGTGAACCAAACTCAGTCTCGATCTGTTGGCCCCAATGACACTGGGCAGGGGGACACTTGTTGGGGTCCACTCTGGAGGATCAGTAACAGAAATTGAGACTATTGTAACCTCAATGAACAGATGTGTGAGCCAAACTGTAGTTAACATAGAACAGTGTATAAGGCTCGGGTAAAATAAGATGTTTTTAACACTTCCATTTGATATTTCCATCACTTTTTATAAGCAAGTTCAGTGAAAAGGTTTGTCTTATTTGTCAGGTCAATATTAGAGAAACGAAGTGATTTCTTTCCAAGGATGTACATCTAATAATCTTGGTTAAACCTTCAATCTTGTTTTAAATGCTTTTCCATTGAAAATGATACCTCTCTTTCAGCTCCCCCATTTCTGAGAAGTATAAAATCTTATAATTTATTATTACCAAAGGGGAAAGGTGGGAGGAGGGATAAATTAACAGTTTGGAATGAACACATACACACTGCTATGTATAAAATAGATCATCAACAAGGAACTACTGTATAGCACAGGGAACTACACTCAACATTTTGCAATAACCTATAAGGGGAAATAATCTGAAAAAGAATAGATATTTTTATTGACATCATCTATCAATGACAGTTAAAGTGTAGCCTAAGGGAAGCTGGTGGTGAGTGCTTCTGACCCTGAAGACTTCAATCATCTAAAGTTTGGACTCTGCCTACTTCCCAAGGCCCTTAATGAACATATGTGTAGCCGTAGCTTAAAAACTTCCCCAGTTTGGGTTTCGGGGAGACACTGATTTTGAAAAAGCCCTGGTGTTCTCCTTACATGAATGGGACTCTTCCTACTGCTAAAACATGTCTGTCACACCCAGAGGATGGTATACCGTCTGATCGGGAAGAGTTTGGAAAAGGCATCTCATCTCCTCATCTCCTGGTGCTCGGGTTCACCCCTCCAGCGTCTTTACTAACAGTCTCCCCACTTGGAGATGTCAGCACTGTCAACATCCTGTTGCGTACAGTTTGGAATTTGTCCAGAGGATGAAGCGGAAGGATGAGGAACAATGAGAGACAAGTCCTAGGTGTTCAGACAGGCACATGTCACTCTAATTTCCAATCAGGAAGACGAATTGACCAAAGGCTAGGGTTGCCCATGGAAACAGTATAGGGCTTGAGGAAATCCCGCTGCTTTGTGGCCAGTTCCCATAAACACGAGTTGAACAATGGAACTCAGGGGCAGTAAAATTCACAAAACTGCAGAGTTGAAAATATCCATCACTGAAAAATGTCTTGAGGAAAGTCAGAGAAAAGGACTTGTAAGCAAGGGAGAATGGCAGGAAAGGGATTTGAGGAGGTAGAAAGGACTCGCCATTAAGCACAAGAAAAGGAGCTGAACATTGCCAACATTGCAGTTGGCCAAAAAGGGTGTATGCGTTCTTTTCTGTATATATTCAAGAAAAGGGCATACACTTTTTTAGCCAACCAAACAGGTGGGCACTGGAAGTCAATACTACAAAAGATATCACTTCGCATCAGTCAGAAGAGCCATCCTCATAAAGCGTAAACAACAGAAATGCAGGACAGGGCAACGAGAAGAGGGAGCCCTGTGAGACTTATAGTGGAAATGTATATTGCCAACGGCCATTCTGGAGAAGTGTATTGTGTTTACTAAAGCATCTAAAAAATGAGCTACAGAGCATAGGGCACTTGCACTCATGGGCGTATATCTTGGGAAAAACAAAAATCGAGAGGACACAGGCACCCCAATGTTTACCCCCTCTCTGTTTAAAAGATCCTCGACTAGGATATAACTTAAATGTCTCTGGAGGGAAAAAATGGATAGAGATGTGGTACTTAGGTAGAGTGGAATATTATTCAGCCTGGAAATCAATGAAATATGGCCAGTTGTAACAACTCCGGAGGAGTTACGTATGATCATTCTAAGTGACAGAATTCAAAAAGAAAAAGACACATATCATAAGATATCACTTAAAGGTGGAATCCAAAATGGCTACACATGAAATAAATTACAAAACAAAAACATAGTCAAATATGTAGAAAACACGCATAAGGCTGCTAAACGGGAAAGGTGGGGAGGGGTGAGGCATCATCCAGGAGGTTGAAATTAGCAAAGATACCATTCCAAATACCAAACTGATAATCAACAAGGCCTACACGGTAGCTAAAAGAACTGCACTCAGCACACTCAAGTCACCGGAAAAGAATATATACGACTGGTAAGAATCTGAAAAAGAATTTATTGATGTCTCTCTGTACGTGAATCAAGTGGATGTACAGCAGCAAGAAACAGAGCTTTGAAAATCAGCTGTAACCAATATAGTAATAAATTGAAAAAAATAAACGACAGAGAGACAGAGAAAACCTCTTACAACTTTTCCTCAGGGACGGTGATGCAACATGGATTGAACACATCTAGACCCACAGCAGGATGAGACATAAGGCTGGAAACTGTTTGCGCTAAGAGAAATGTGAGGTTGGGTGAGGAAATGCACACCCTTTAAAGTAATACTACCTGGTACCCATTGAATGGGTCCCAAATCTGCAGGTTCAAGGGATCTTCCTACAGCTAAAACATGCATGGAAAACCCAGAGGACTGTACACCATGTGATCGGGAGATGTGTCTAAAATGCACCTCATTTATCCTCTCCTGGTGCTCCTGTTCACCATTCCAGCCACGCTACTTAGAATCTCCCCACTTGGAGAATCAGCACATTTAAACTTCTGTTTCACACATTTTGCAAATTGTGAGGAGGATGAACGGGAAGAGGGGGAACCAATGAGAGAAGAGTTGTAGGGGTTTGGACGGGCACATATCACTCTAATTTCCCATTAAGAATAAGAATTAAAGAAAGGCTCAGCCTGCCTCGCCGGAGCCAAAATAGGGCCTGAAGCAATCCTGCGGGTTTGAGGCCAGCTCACAAAAGAGCAACTTAAAAAATGGAGCTCAGGGTCACTGCAATTCACAAACCTGCAGAGTTATAAATGAAAACTAACGTCCAAAAATATGTTGAGGTAAGGCAAAGAAGAGGATCTGAATGCAAGACAGAATTGCAAGAAACAGATTTCAAGAGATAGATTGGACTCGTCTTTAACGCACATGAAAAGCGGCAGAATTTCGACAATGATGCAGTTGGCCCAAAAGGGCGTATGCGTTTTTTCCTGATTATATCCAGGAAAAAACGCATACGCACTTTATGGGCAACGAAGCAAGCAAGCAATGCAAATGTGCACAACAAAGAAGTCTCACTTCCCACCGGTCAAAAGGGCCATCCTAAAAAATTGTAAAAACCAGAAATGCAGGACAGGCCATGGAGAACAGGGAGCCTTTATACGCTGATGGGCAGTGTGTGAACTGCCGAGAGCCACTCTGGAGAAGTGTATGGTGGTTCCTAAATCATCTAAAAAACAGAGCTACAGAGCATAGGACACTTCCAATCATGGGAGTATATCTAGGGAAGTCTAAAAATCAACAAGACACAAGCACACCACAGTTTAGGGCTACTCTGTTTACAAGAACCTCAACTTCAGTACACCTTAAATATCCCAGGAAAGAGAACAATGGATAAAGAAGATGTGGTACTTATGTACAATGGAATATCTCTTCACCATGAAATCAATGTAATAAGGCTAGTAGAAGGATAAAGAGTGGATTTAGGTCCGATAATACTACTTGAAATAAGTCAAACAGAAAAAGAAACATATCATAAGATATCACTTATAGAGGGAGGGTAAATATGGCTGCACAAGAAATGAATTACAGAACAGAACAGTGTCTCACATTTAGAAAACACACTTATGTCAGCTTAAGGGGAAAGGAGAGGTGGGGTGATGCATAAAACCAGAGTTTGAAATTAGCACAGATACCGTTCAATAAACCAAATAGGTATTAGACAAGATCTACACCTTGCTCAATGAACTGGCCTCAACACACCCTATACACCGCAGAGAAATATATCTGAGTAATAAGAATCTTAAAACCCATGTATTGATATATCTCCATAAGGGAATCAAGTGTGTGCAGAGCGGCACAAACACAGCAGTGAAAATGAGCTAAACCCCATTATAGAAATAAATTTTAAAAACAAAACGCTGAAACAATGAAAGAGAGAAAAATTCTTACAAAATTCGCTCAGGGGCTGTGATGCAACCTGGATTGACCACATATAAACCCACAGCTGGATAAGACATAAGGCTGGACACTTGGGGCTGAGAGGATTGGTGAGCTTTGGTGAGCAACTGCCGAAAGTTTAATGCAATACTTCATGCTACTCATTCCAAGGGTCCCAACACTCCAGGTTGAAGGGAATCTTCCTACAGCTAAACCATGCTTGGGAAACCCAGCGACTGGTATACCATATGATCGGGAAAGGTTTCTAAAACGCACCTCATTTTTCCTCTCCTGGGGCTCCGGATCGACATTCCAGCCGCTTTACTAACAACATCCCCACATGGAGTCAATGCCTTTAAGTTCTGGTATCGCACAGTCTGCAGTTAGTGCAGAGGATGAATGGGAATAGGGGGAACCAGTGAGAAACTAGCTGTAGCGGTTTCAATGGGCACATGTCACTCTAATATCACATCAGTAAGAAGAATTAACCAAAGGCACAGCAAGGTGCCCCAGAAGAAAAATAGGGCTTCAAGGAATCCTGTGGTTATGGGGCAAGACCACAAAAATAAGAGCTAAAAAATGGAGCTAAGGGCCACTGCAATTCAAAAACCTGCAGAGTTATAAAGGCCAACTATTTTTTAAAAAATATATTGAGGTAAGGCTATGAAGAGGCATTGAAAGCAAGGCAGAATTGCAGGAAACCGATTTCAGGAGGTAGACTGGAATTGCATTGAAGCATATGAAGAGAGTCAGAAACTCGACAATGATGCACTTGGCCAAAAAGGGCGTATGCGTTTTTTCCTGAATATATTCAGGAAAAAACGCATACGCACTTTTTGGCCAACCAAGCAAGCTTGCAAAGGAAATCTGCACTACAATGAAGTCTCACTTCCACCTGGTCAAAAGGGCCATCTGAAAAAAGTGTAAAATCCATAAAGGCACGACAGGCCATGGAGAACTGGGAGCCTTGTTATGCTGATGGGCGGGATGTAAATTGCCAACAGCCACTCTGGAGAAGTGTATGGTGTTTCCTGAAACATCTAAAAAACAAAGCAACAGAGCCTAGGGCACTTCCACTTATGGTCCTATAGCTTAGGGAAATTAAAATCAAAAAGACACAGCCACCCCAAAGTTTGGGACGGCTCTGTTTACAAGAACCTCGTTTACGGTACAAGTTCAATATCGCAGAAAGTGAAAAATGGATAAAGAACTTGTGGTACTTACGTACAATGCAATATCACTCAGCAATGAAATCTATGTCATCAGGCCCGTAGCAGCATAATGAGTGGATTCAGGTATGATGATTCTAACTGAAATAAGTCACACAGAAAAGAAACATCATAAGATATCACTAATACACAGGAATGTAAACTTGGCTACACAGGAACTGAATTACAAAACAGAACAGGGTCTCAAATTTAGAAAACCAACTTATGCTTGCTTAAGGGGAAAGGTGAGTTGGGGTGCTGCATAAAACCAGAGATTGAAATGAGCACAGATAAAGTTCCTTAAGCCAAATATGGAATAGACAAGAGCTACTCCTTGCTCAACGAAATGGACTCAACACCGCATATTAAACGCCTAAGAATGTACCTGACTAGTAAGTATCTTAAAACCTATGGATTGCTATGTCTCCGAAAGAGAATCAAGCGTGTGTACAGGGGCATAAACGCAGCAGTGATAGGATTGGAGAGGTTCGGTGAGCAAATGAAGACCCTTTGAAGTCATATTGCATGGTACCCATTCCACGGGTCTCAACTCTCCAGGTTTAAGGTATTCTTCCTTCAGCTAAAACATGCATGTGGAACCCAGAGTATGATCAACCATGTGAACGGGAGACGTGTTCAAATATGTCTCAGTTTTCCTCCCCTGGTACTCGGGTGCAACATTCCAGACGCTTTACTAACACTCTCCCCACTTGGAGAGTCAGCGCCTTTAACCTCCTGTTTGGCCCAGTTTGCAATTTCTGCGGAAGATGAACAGGAATAGCGAGAACCAATGAGAGACTAGCTGGAGGTGTCTGGACGGGCAAATTTAACTCTCATTTCCCACCAGGAAGAGGAAATAACCAAAGGCTCAGCGTGCCGTGCCGGAACCAGATTAGGGCCTGAAGCCATCCTGCGGTGTTGCGGCCAGCTCACAAGAAAGCGAGTTGAAGAAAGGAGCTCAGGGGCACTGTAATTCACAAACCTGCAGAGTTATAAATGACAGCTATCGTCCAAAAATAGACTGAAGTAAGGCTGCCAAGAGGACTTGAAAGCGGGGCAGAATTGCAGGAAACCGATTTCAGGAGGTAGACTGGAATTGCATTGAAAGCATAGGAAAAGAGGCAGAACGTCCACAATGATGCACTTGGCAAAAAAGGGCGTATGCGTTTTTTCCTGAATATATTCAGGAAAAAACGCATACGCCCTTTTTGGCCAACCAAGCAAGCTTGCAAAGGAAATCTGCACTACAATGAAGTCTCACTTCCCCCCGGTCAAAAGGGCCATCTGAAAAAAGTGTAAAATCCAGAAAGGCAGGACAGGCCATGGAGAACTGGGAGCCTTGTTATGCTGATGGGCGGGATGTAAATTGCCAACAGACACTCGGGAGAAGTGTATGGTGTTTCCTGAAACATCTAAAAAACAAAGCAACAGAGCCTAGGGCACTTCCACTTATGGTCCTATAGCTTAGGGAAATTAAAATCAAAAAGACACAGCCACCCCAAAGTTTGGAACGCCTCTGTTTACAAGAACCTCGTTTACAGTACAAGTTCAACATCGCAGAAAGTGAAAAATGGATAAAGAAGTTGTGGTATTTACTTACAAAGCAATATCACTCAGCAATGAAATCTATGTCATCAGGCCCTTAGCAGCACAATGAGTGGATTCAGGTATGATGATTCTAACTGAAATAAGTCACACAGAAAAAGAAACATCATAAGATATCAGTAATACACGGAATGTAAACTTGGCTACACAGGAACTGAATTACAGAACAGAACAGGGTCTCAAATTTAGAAAACCAACTTATGCTTGCTTAAGGGTAAAGGTGAGCTGGGGTGCTGCATAAAACCAGAGATTGAAATGAGCACAGATAAAGTTCCTTAAGCCAAATATGGAATAGACAAGAGCTACTCCTTGCTCAACGAAATGGACTCAACACCGCATATTAAACGCCTAAGAATGTACCTGACTAGTAAGTATCTTAAAACCTATGGATTGCTATGTCTCCGAAAGAGAATCAAGCATGTGTACAGGGGCATAAACGCAGCAGTGATAGGATTGGAGAGGTTCGGTGAGCAAATGAAGACCCTTTGAAGTCATATTGCATGGTACCCATTCCACGGGTCTCAACTACCCAGGTTTAAGGTATTCTTCCTTCAGCTAAAACATGCATGTGGAACCTAGAGTATGATCAACCATGTGATCGGGAGACGTGTTCAAATATGTCTCAGTTTTCGTACCCTGGTACTCGGGTGCAACATTCCAGACGCTTTACTAACACTCTCCCCACTTGGAGAGTCAGTCCCTTTAACCTCCTGTTTGGCCCAG
Source organism: Tursiops truncatus (assembly GCF_011762595.2). Classification (NCBI taxonomy): domain Eukaryota; kingdom Metazoa; phylum Chordata; class Mammalia; order Artiodactyla; family Delphinidae; genus Tursiops; species Tursiops truncatus. Next base: position 23,361 of record NW_022983405.1, read on the forward strand.
TTTGCAATTTCTGCGGAAGATGAACAGGAATAGCGAGAACCAATGAGAGACTAGCTGGAGGTGTCTGGACGGGCAAATTTAACTCTCATTTCCCACCAGGAAGAGGAATTAACCAAAGGCTCAGCGTGCCGTGCCGGAACCAGATTAGGGCCTGAAGCCATCCTGCGGTGTTGCGGCCAGGCTCACAAGAAAGCGAGTTGAAGAAAGGAGCTCAGGGGCACTGTAATTCACAAACCTGCAGAGTTATAAATGACAGCTATCGTCCAAAAATAGACTGAAGTAAGGCTGCCAAGAGGACTTGAAAGCGGGGCAGAATTGCAGGAAACCGATTTCAGGAGGTAGACTGGAATTGCATTGAAAGCATAGGAAAAGAGGCAGAACGTCCACAATGATGCACTTGGCCAAAAAGGGCGTATGCGTTTTTTCCTGAATATATTCAGGAAAAAACGCATACGCCCTTTTTGGCCAACCAAGCAAGCTTGCAAAGGAAATCTGCACTACAATGAAGTCTCACTTCCCCCCGGTCAAAAGGGCCATCTGAAAAAAGTGTAAAATCCAGAAAGGCAGGACAGGCCATGGAGAACTGGGAGCCTTGTTATGCTGATGGGCGGGATGTAAATTGCCAACAGACACTCGGGAGAAGTGTATGGTGTTTCCTGAAACATCTAAAAAACAAAGCAACAGAGCCTAGGGCACTGCCACTTATGGTCCTATAGCTTAGGGAAATTAAAATCAAAAGACACAGCCACCCCAAAGTTTGGGACGCCTCTGTTTACAAGAACCTCGTTTACAGTACAAGTTCAACATCGCAGAAAGTGAAAAATGGATAAAGAAGTTGTGGTACTTACTTACAATGCAGTATCACTCAGCAATGAAATCTATGTCATCAGGCCCTTAGCAGCACAATGAGTGGATTCAGGTATGATGATTCTAACTGAAATAAGTCACACAGAAAAAGAAACATCATAAGATATCAGTAATACACGGAATGTAAACTTGGCTACACAGGAACTGAATTACAGAACAGAACAGGGTCTCAAATTTAGAAAACCAACTTATGCTTGCTTAAGGGTAAAGGTGAGTTGGGGTGCTGCATAAAACCAGAGATTGAAATGAGCACAGATAAAGTTCCTTAAGCCAAATATGGAATAGACAAGAGCTACTCCTTGCTCAACGAAATGGACTCAACACCGCATATTAAACGCCTAAGAATGTACCTGACTAGTAAGTATCTTAAAACCTATGGATTGCTATGTCTCCGAAAGAGAATCAAGCATGTGTACAGGGGCATAAACGCAGCAGTGATAGGATTGGAGAGGTTCGGTGAGCAAATGAAGACCCTTTGAAGTCATATTGCATGGTACCCATTCCACGGGTTTCAACTACTCCAGGTTTAAGATATTCTTCCTTCAGCTAAAACATGCATGTGTCCCTAGAGTATGATCAACCATGTGATCGGGAGACGTGTTCAAATATGTCTCAGTTTTCGTACCCTGGTACTCGGGTGCAACATTCCAGACGCTTTACTAACACTCTCCCCACTTGGAGAGTCAGTCCCTTTAACCTCCTGTTTGGCCCAGTTTGCAATTTCTGCGGAAGATGAACAGGAATAGCGAGAACCAATGAGAGACTAGCTGGAGGTGTCTGGACGGGCAAATTTAACTCTCATTTCCCACCAGGAAGAGGAATTAACCAAAGGCTCAGCGTGCCGTGCCGGAACCAGATTAGGGCCTGAAGCCATCCTGCGGTGTTGCGGCCAGCTCACAAGAAAGCGAGTTGAAGAAAGGAGCTCAGGGGCACTGTAATTCACAAACCTGCAGAGTTATAAATGACAGCTATCGTCCAAAAATAGACTGAAGTAAGGCTGCCAAGAGGACTTGAAAGCGGGGCAGAATTGCAGGAAACCGATTTCAGGAGGTAGACTGGAATTGCATTGAAAGCATAGGAAAAGAGGCAGAACGTCCACAATGATGCACTTGGCCAAAAAGGGCGTATGCGTTTTTTCCTGAATATATTCAGGAAAAAACGCATACGCCCTTTTTGGCCAACCAAGCAAGCTTGCAAAGGAAATCTGCACTACAATGAAGTCTCACTTCCCCCCGGTCAAAAGGGCCATCTGAAAAAGTGTAAAATCCAGAAAGGCAGGACAGGCCATGGAGAACTGGGAGCCTTGTTATGCTGATGGGCGGGATGTAAATTGCCAACAGACACTCGGGAGAAGTGTATGGTGTTTCCTGAAACATCTAAAAAACAAAGCAACAGAGCCTAGGGCACTTCCACTTATGGTCCTATAGCTTAGGGAAATTAAAATCAAAAAGACACAGCCACCCCAAAGTTTGGGACGGCTCTGTTTACAAGAACCTCGTTTACCGTACAAGTTCAATATCACAGAAGTGAAAAATGGATAAAGAACTTGTGGTACTTACTGTACAAGCAGATATCACTCAGCAATGAAATCTATGTCATCAGGCCCGTAGCAGCATAATGAGTGGATTCAGGTACGATGATTCTAACTGAAATAAGTCACACAGAAAAAGAAACATCATAAGATATCACTAATACACGGAATGTAAACTTGGCTACACAGGAACTGAATTACAAAACAGAACAGGGTCTCAAATTTAGAAAACCAACTTATGCGTTGCTTAGGGGGAAGGTGAGTTGGGGTGCTGCATAAAAGCAGAGTTTGAAATTAGCACAGATACCGTTCCATAAGCCAAATATGGAATAGACAAGAGCTACCCCTTGCTCAACGAAATGGATTCAACAATGAGGTATCACCTCACACCTGGTAGAATAGGCATCATTGAAAATCTACAAACAAAAAATGCTGGAAAGGGTGTGGAGAAAAGGAACCCTCTTCCACTATTGTTGGGAATATAAATTGATACAGTCATTATGGAGAACAATATGGAATTTCTTAAGAAACTAACAATAGAATTACCATATGATACAGCAATCCCAGTACTGGACATATACCCAGACAAAACCATAAATCAAAAAGAGTCATTCACCGCAAATTTCATTGCATCACTATTTACAATATCGAGGTAATGGAAGCAACCTAAATGCCCACAGACAGACGAATGCATAAAGCTGTGGTACATATATAAAATGGAATATTACTAAGCCATGAAAAGGAATGAAATTGGGTCATTTGTAGAGACGTCGATGGATCTAGAGACTGTCATACAGAGTGAAGTAAGTCAGAAAGAGAAAAACAAATCTTGTATATTCATGCATATATGTGGAACCTAGAAAAACTGTACAGATTAACCATTTTGCAAGGCATAAATAGAGCAACAGATGTAGACAACAAACGTATGGACAACAAGGGGGGAAAGCTGTTGGGGGGTGGTGGTGGGAGGAGTTGAGAGACTGGGATTGGCATGTATACATTTATATGTATAAAATAGATAACCAATAAGAACCTGCTGTATAAAAATATAAAATAAAATTCAAAATTAAAAAGAAGTAAAATTTAAAAAATAAAACAGAAAAACAATTATTCCCTGCACATACATGTATTTATATGAATAAATTATTTCCATGCTTATATCTGTAAATACAAAAAAGAGGAATAAAATCTACCTTGAACCAAAAACGAAAAAGAGAAAAAAAACACAGAACCCACCAGTTACACAGAGGAAAACCGTATCAGGGCACTTGCTCCAGTTGTAAACAATTCTGAAGTTGGTCAGTGGTGGGGAATCGTCTCCCATTCAGCCAGCAGCCCCCCACGCAACAAGCGTCCTCATTGCAAAGCTGGGGCACCGTGCCGAGGCATCTGTGAGTAAACGTGAGCTGAGCCCCAGGCCAGTTGCTGCTGAACTATTCCCACCCGTCCCAGGTAAAACACCTGAATATATACAAGGACTTGAAAGCCTAGAGGAAGGGCCATAGAGCCACACGAGTGACAGCATGCCGGCCGACTTGGTGCCTGCAGGCCAGCCAGGATGGTCCTGGCCCCTGGGTGCTCTTCTGGAAGATTTCCATTTCCCTGCCTGAGATACCCGTCCTGTCCCTGCCCCCACTGCTTTTTTCCTTCCTCACCTCTGCCCAGGGAGAAATTCCAGCAGCAGGTATGGGTGACACACCCTCTTCTTTAGCAGGTGGCAGCCTGGCAACTGCTGCAGAAAGTCCAGCAGAGCCCCACTCACACTGGGCCACCCACAAAGCCGTGGCCTCTCACTCCCTCCCACCAGCCCAGGCCCGAGACTGCTGACAGGGCAGAGAAAATGGCGTCAGGCACGGCTGCAGGGGCTCTTGCTGCCTGGAGTGGTATTTATATTGATCTCAACCCAGGCACACCTGGGGAGGGCTGGCCGGCACGGTAAGGCTGCCCAGGTCAGCCAATCATCACCCCTCAGGGGCTCACAGTTGCAGAAAATGGAACTTGCTGAACCGGCCAGGTCCAAGGAACAGGTGTGGGCTCCTGAGAGTCAGGATAGACAAGGGGCTGCAGCTTTGGCTTGTTTTCTAATCATTTTATCTGGCCCATGAGTGGGAGACAACTTCAAGAAAACCCTCTCCTAATGAGAGGAACCCAGGAGTCAGGGAGAGGAGGGGTGGGTGGTGGTTGGAGACAGAGGCCTGGTGCCCCCGGGTGCAGTGGAAGTCTCTGGAAGACCAGGTGGAGGGAGGCCTCACGGAGTGATGCCCAGGGTCACAGACCTGTCGCAGCTGCTGTTTGTTAGTTCAAGTCCTGCTCTGAGGTGCTCTGTGTCAGCTCTGAGCGACAGGTGAGCTGGGGGTGCTCTGCAATGAGGGCTATGTGCACGGTTCCTGTGTGCCCAGCCCTGCCACGGTACCTGCAAGGGTAGCTCTGTATCCTGGGAGGGGCCTGACCACGAGAGCCCCGTGGGCTGGGGTGGGGGTGGGGTACCTGCCCAGGTGAGCTCCATATTCTGGATGGTCTGACCACGAGAGCCCCATGGGCCGCTGGGGACCTGGTAAAGGATGTCAGGACAGTCAGTGAAGCCACCGAGGATATACCTCCAGTTGCTCCTAATTCCTACACCCTGCTGGTCATTCTACCAACCACCAGGACATGGTATTCTGTATTAGTCTTCAATGATGCCTTCTTTTGTATTCCATTAGTCCCAGAGTCACAAGAAATTTTGGCTTGTGAGTGGCAGGACTCAACATACAACTAAACAATACTTCCGGGCCGTCTGGCCCCAAGGGTGCAAAAATTCCCACACCATCTTTGGGGAAAGCTTAGCTAAAGACCTAAAAGTTCTACCTCTGGAAAAGGAAACCCTCCTTCAATATGCAGACGACATTCTGATCACCAGCCCCTACTAAGGAGGCCTCTGAACTACCAAGCCAATAAAGGATAGAAGTTGTCCAAGAAAAAGCTCAAATATCACAGACTGCGGTGACCTGCCTGGGCTTCATTCTCACAGAAGGTCAGAGAAGCCCATCCCAGGAAAGGGAAGAAACCATTTTCAGCCTTACCCCTTTCTAAACTAGAAGACAGCTTAGGGGTTCCTGGGGAGGCCAGGGTTTGCTGCTTCTGGATCCCTAACTACAGTCTACTAGCTGGGCCTCTATATGAAACACTGAAAGGAAAAGATGATGATCCTTTTTGAATAGAATCCAGAAGTGGCCTTTCAAGAATGGAAAGAGCAGTCAATTCAGACCCTTGCCCTGGAACTCCCTAATTTAGCTAAACCCTTTGACCTTTACATTCCCGGTGAAAGGTGAATCGCCATTGGAGAATTAGTGCAAAAACTGGGACCACTTGAAATGGAACAATGCAAGAATGCCATCCAGGTAGGATAAACTACGGTCACTAAGGGGCTTGGCCCACTGCACATCTGGCCAAGATACTGGCGGTATCTAAAAACCTGGAAATCAGCAGCCCAAAAGGCCACCCTCCCTCCTAAGGGAAAAGGACCCCACGTGGTGATCCTAACCACCAACCATGCCCTGAAGTTGCAGGGTTCGCTCCGTGGGCACACCGACCTCGAGTGAGGAGGCCCTCCAACTCCAACATCCAGAGAGATAACCGGGGGCAACAGGGCACCATGACGACTCGTGTGAACATCACTTGACCTGGAGTTTCTCTCATAAAACAACAAGAGTGTGTCCCAAAAGAGTAGACTACTGCTTGCAGGACTTACTGCACCCAGAGGGAGCTAATAATCTTGGCGGGGGAACAGTATACCACACTGTCACCATAGAAAAGCCTACAGACACCGTGATGATGGTGGCCAATAAGACCGGCTGGACTCCTGTTTACTTCAAAAGGCTGTTGACTCAGTAGCCATCATGGTCCTTGGTCACCACTGACCCTGGACTGTCTGGGAGTTGAGCGGGCAGGGCTCTGACACCTGGTGCTGTTTGTACGTTAATTCAGGGGCCTAATTGAAGAAAGCGCAGACTACTGGTCAGAGCATCTAGGCTGGCAGAGACGGTCAGCCTAGGTGGCCGAACAAATGTGGGGCGGGGTGAAACCGGCCCCCACAGCGTCTCTGCACATCTCTTTCCTGGACCCTTAAAGGTCATTAGAATCTATAACACTTCCAATGCTGGTGCTCAGGTGGACGAGCAGGGAGGCAGGGGTCCTGGGGACAATCAACGTCACCGGGAGGCTGCTGGGGAGAAGCTCTGACCCTCGCCCCAGGGTATGAGGGCTCCCAACTCAGCACTCAGCAGTTACAGAAGAAGGGTCTGCACCCTCAGCACTCCAAGAATGAGGAACGGGACAAAAGGCAGAGGAGGGGTTTGTCCCCAGCAAAGCCCATTAAAAATCCCTGGGAGATAAAAATAGAATCTGGGCAATAAAGTCAAGTCTAACCTTTTTTATCCTTTGTGCTTTGTCTAATTTCACGTGCTCCTAGGGTCCCGCATGCAGAGGTTCCACACCCGGCACTTCAGACCAGATTTCCTAGTGCAGAATGGCTGGGTCGACACCTCAGCTCCTGGGGCCCAGTGCAGACTCCACGATATAGAGCCTGAGCTACAGCCAACCCGGCCCTCGAGAGCTCCGCCGCCTCCCTCCCCTCCCACTGACTCTGACAGGATCTCTACACAGCAGCCCAGCCCACAGCCCACGGGGTAGTGCATGCTCTCACCTCTCCATTCTCTGATCAAAATATAAAGTTTCCTTTGCTTGTGAACCAAACTCAGTCTCGATCTGTTGGCCCCAATGACACTGGGCAGGGGGACACTTGTTGGGGTCCACTCTGGAGGATCAGTAACAGAAATTGAGACTATTGTAACCTCAATGAACAGATGTGTGAGCCAAACTGTAGTTAACATAGAACAGTGTATAAGGCTCGGGTAAAATAAGATGCTTTTTAACACTTCCATTTGATATTTCCATCAACTTTTTATAAGCAAGTTCAGTGAAAAGGTTTGTCTTATTTGTCAGGTCAATATTAGAGAAACGAAGTGATTTCTTTCCAAGGATGTACAGCTAATAATCTTGGTTAAACCTTCAATCTTGTTTTAAATGCTTTTCCATTGAAAAATGAAT
>NW_022983406.1:0-54300 GCF_011762595.2 Tursiops truncatus
CCCTAATCATAACCCGTACGCTAACACTACCCCATGCCCTCCACACTACGCTCAGCCTAAAGTCGTTGTCGTACCCTCACCTGGACCCTAAACCGTCCCCGGTCCCCTAATCCTAACCCGTAGCCCGAACCCTTTACCCTATCTCTTACCTGAAGCCTTCCTAACCCGTCCCTAATCCTAACCCGTACGTTTACACTAACCCGTGCCCTCACACGTAACGCTCACCCTAAACCGTTGTCGTAATCCCTAGACCCTGTCCCCTAACCCATCACCGCGCGCGTCCTGTAACCCTAACCCTAACCCTTACCCTAGCCCGAACCCGTCCCCTAATCCTAACCCGTACGCTAACACTAACCCGTGCCCTCACACGTACGCTCCCCCTCAACCATTTGTCGTACTCTAACCTGTCCCCTAAACCGTCCCCGTCCCTAACCCTCCCTGTCCCCTAACCTTCCCCGTCCCCTAACCCTAACCCTAACCCGTCCCCTAACCCTCACCCGTCCCCTAATCCTAACCCGTACGCTAACTAACACTAACCCGTGCCCTCACCACGCTACCCTCACCCTAAACCATTGTCTTACCCTAACCCTTACCCTAAACCGTCCCCGTCCCCTAACCCTAACCCTAGCCCTATCCCTTACCTGAAGCCTTACCCTAACCCGTCCCCTAATCCTAACCCTACGCTGACACTAACCCGTGCCCTCACACGTACGCTCACACTAAACCATTGTCGTACCCTAACCTGTACCCTAAACCGTCCCCTAACCCTACCCTAACCCTTACAACCGAAGCCTTACCCCTAACTCCCTCTCCTAATCTACTAACCCTACGCTAACACTAACCCGTGCCCTCACACGAATGCTCCCCTAACCGTTGTCGTACCCTAACCTGTACCCTCTAAAACCCGTCCCCGTCCCTTAACCCTAACCCTAACCTTCCCCGAAAGCCTTACTCCTAACCCGTCACCTAATCCTAGCCCGTACGCTAACACTAACCCTTACCCTCACACGTATGCTCACCCTAAACCATTGTCGTACCCTAACCTGTACCCTAAACCGTCCCCTAACCCTAACCCTAACCCTTACCTGAAGCCTTACCCTTACCCGTCCCCTAATCCTAACCCGTACGCTAACACATCTAAATATTACCTTACATGTACGGCTATCCCTAAACCGTTGTCGTACCCTAACCTGTACCCTAACCTAAACCGTCCCCGTTCCCTAACCGTAACCCTAACCCGAAGCATTACCCTAACACTTACCCTAATCCTAAATGGTACACTAACACTGACCTGTACCCTAACACTTCGCTCACCCTAAACATTGTCGCATCCTAAACCATACCCGTTCCCTAACCCTAACCTTAACCCTAACCCTAAACCCACTTATAGCACTATAGCTCAGGAAAATTAAAATAACAAGAAACAACCACCGCAAAATTTAGGGCTGCTCTGTTTACAAGAGCCTCGACTACGGTACAAATTAAACATCCTTGAAAGAGAGAAATGGATAAAGTAGTTTTCGTACTTACGTACAATGGAATATCACTCAACAATGAAATCAATGTCGTCAGGCCCGTACAAGCATAATGAATGGATTTAGGTACGATGATTCCAAGGAAATAAGTCACACAGAAAATGAAACTTATCATAAGATATCACTTATAGAGGGAATGTAAACTTGGCTACACATGAACTGAATTACAAAACAGAACAGAGTCTCACATTTAGAAAACAAACTTATGCTTTCTTAAGGGGAATGGTGAGTTGGGGTGCTGCGTAAAACCAGAGATTGAAATTAGCACAGATACTATTCCATAAGCCAAATATATAATAGACAAGATATACTCCTTGCTCAACGAATTAGACTCAACACCACCTATTCACCGCAGAGGAATATATCTGACAATAAGAATATTAAAACATATGTATCTATATGTCTCCGTAAGAGAATCAAGTGTGTGTAGAGCAGTATACACAGCCGTGAAAAATCAACTAAACCCCATTATTAAAATAAATTTCAAAAACAAAGACAGTGAAGGAGAGAAAGTTCTTAAATAATTCGTTCAGGGCTTGTGATGAAACTTGTATTTACCACATCTACACCCACAGCTGGGTGAGACATAAGGCAGGACATTTGGGGCTGAGAGGATTGGTGAGGTTCGGTGAGCAAATGCAGACCCTTTGAAGTAATACTGAAGTAATGCTACCCATTCCCTGGGTCCCAACTCTCCTGGTTTAAGGGATTCTTCCTACAGCTAAAACATGCATGGGAAACCCAGAGGATTGTACACCATGTGATCGGGCAACGTTTCTAAAACCCATCTCATTTTTTGTCCCCTGGTACACGGGTTCGCCATTCCAGACGCTTTACTAAACATCTCCCCACGTGGAGAGTCAGTGCCTTAAAACTCCTGTTTGGCACAGTTAGCAATTTCTGCGGAGGTTGAACGGGAATAGGGAGAACCAATGAGAGACTAGCTGTAGGTGTTTGGACGGTCACATTTCACTCTAATTTCCCACCAGGAAGAGGAATTAACAAAAGGCTCAGCGTGCCGTGATGAAACAAGATTAGGGCCTGAAGCAATCCTGCAGTTCTGCGGCCAGCTCAAAAGAAAGCGAGTTGAAGAAAGGACCTCAGGGGCACTGTAATTCATAAACCTGCAGAGTTATAAATGACAGCTATCGTCCAAAAATATATTGAGGTAAGGCTGCGAAGAGGACTTGAAAGCATGGCACAATTGCAGGAAATATATTTCAGGAGGTAGATGGAAACTGCATTTAAAGCATATGAAAAGCGGCAGAACTTTGACAATGACGCACTTGGCCAAAAAGGGCATATGCGTTTTTTTCCTGAATACATGCAGGAAAAAACGCATACGCTCTTTTTGTCCAAATAAGCAAGCCTGCAACGGAGATCTGCACTACAATGAAGTCTCACTTCCCCCCGGTCAAAAGGGCCATCTGAAAAAAGTGTAAAAACCAGAAAGGCAGGACAGGCCATGGAGAACTGGGAGCCTTGTTATGCTGATGGGCGGGATGTAAATGGCCAACAGCCACTCTGGAGAAGTGTATGGTGTTTCCTGAAACCTCTAAAAAACAAAGCTACAGAGCCTAGGTTGCTTCCACTTATGGTCCTATAGCTTAGGAAAATTAAAATCAACAAGACACAGCCACCCCAAAGTTTAGGGCTGCTGTGTTTACAAGAACCTCGACTACGGTACAATTTAAATATCCCAGAAAGAGGAAAATGGATAAAGTAGTTGTGGTACTTATGTACAATGGAATATCACTCAGCAATGAAATCAATATCATCAGGCCCGTAGGAGCATAATGAGTGGATTTAGGTACGATGATTCTAAGGAAATAAGTCACACAGATAAAGAAACTTATCATAAGATATCACTTATAGAGGGAATGTAAACTTGGCTACACATGAACTGAATTACAAAACAGAACAGAGTCTCACATTTAGAAAACAAACATGTTTGCTTAAGGGGAAAGGTGAGTTGGGGTGCTGCATAAATCCAGAGATTGAAATGAGCACAGATACCGTTCCATAAGCCAAATATGTAATAGACAAGACCTACTCCTTGCTCAGCGAAGTGGACTCAACACCCCCTATTCACCGCAGAGGAATATATCTGACTAGTAAGAATCTTAAAATCTATGTATTTATATGTCTCCGTAAGAGAATCAAGTGTGTGTACAGACGCATAAACACAGCAGTGAAAATTAGCTCAACCCCATTATAAAAATAAACTTCAAAAACAAAACAGAAAGACAGTGAAAGAGAGAGAAATTCTTAAATAATTCGTTCAGGCTTGTGATGAAACCTGGATTTACCACATCTACACCCACAGCTGGGTGAGACATAAGGCTGGACACTTGGGGCTGAGAGAATTGGTGAGGTTCGGTGAGCAAATGCAGACCCTTTGAAGTAGTACTGCGTGCTACCGATTCCATGGGTCCCAACTCTCCAGGTTTAAGGGATTCTTCCTACAGCTAAAACATGCGTGGGAAACCCAGAGGATGGTCCACAGTGTGATCGGGCAAGGTTTCTAAAACGCATCTCATTATTCGTCCTCTGGTACTCGGGTTAGCCATTCCAGACGCTTTACTAACAATCTCCCCACTTGGAGAGTCAGTGCTTGTAACCTCCTGTTTGGCACACGCTGCAATTTCTGCGGAGGATGAACAGGAATAGGGAGAACCAATGAGAGACTAGCTGTAGTTGTTTGGACGGGCACATTTCACTCTAATTTCCCACCAAGAAGAAGAATTAACCAAAGGCTCAGCGTGCCACGCTGGAACCAGATTAGGGCCTGAAGCAATCTTGCCGTTTTGCGTCCAGCTCACAAAAAAGTGAGTTGGAAAAAGGAGCTCAGGGTCACTGCAATTCACAAACTTGCAGAGTTATAAAGGACAACTATCGTCCAAAAATATATTGAGGTAAGGCTGCGAAGAGGACTTGAAAGCAAGGCACAATTGCAGGAAACAGATTTCAGGAGGTAGATTGGAATTGCATTTAAAGCATATGAAAAGCGGCAGAACTTCGACAATGATGCACTTGGCCAAAAAATGCATATGCGTTTTTTCCTGAATATATCCAGGAAAAAACGCATACGGCCATTTTTGCCAACCAAGGAAGCGTGCAATGGAAATCCGCACTACAATGAAGTCTCACTTCCCACCGGTCAAATGGGCCATCTGAAAAAAGTGTAAAATCCAGAAAGGCAGGACAGGCCATGGAGAACTGGGAGCCTTGTTATGCTGATGGGCGGGATGTAAATGGCCAACAGCCACTCTGGAGAAGTGTATGGTGTTTCCTGAAACATCTAAAAAACAAAGCTACAGAGACTCGGGCACTTCCACTTATGGTCCTATAGCTTAGGGAAATTAAAATCAAAAAGACACAGCCACCCCAAAGTTTAGGGCTGCTGTGTTTACAAGAACCTCGACAACGGAACAACTTAAATATCCCAGAAAGAGAAAAATGGATAAAGAAGTTGTGGTACTTACATACAATGGAATATCACTCCGCAATGAAATCAATGTCATCAGGCCCGTAGCAGCATAATGAGTGGATTTAGGTTCGATGATTCTGAGTGAAATAAGTCACACAGAAAAAGAAACTAGTCATAAGATAACACTTATAGAGGGAATGTAAACTTGGCTACACATGAACTGAATTACAAAACAGAACAGAGTCTCACATTTAGAAAACCAACTTATGCTTGCTTAAGGGGAAAGGTGAGTTGGGGTGCTGCATAAATCCAGAGATTGAAATGAGCACAGATACCGTTCCATAAGCCAGTAATAGACAAGATATACTCCTTGTTCAACGAAGTGGACTCAACACCCCCTATTCACCGCAGAGGAATATATCTGACTAGTAAGAATCTTAAAACCTATGTATTTATATGTCTCCGTAAGAGAATCAAGTGTGCATCGAGCGGCATAAACACAGCAGTGCAAATCAGCTAAACCCCATTATAAAAATAAATTTCAAAATCAAAATACAAAGACAGTGAAAGAGAGAGAAATTCTTAAATAACTCGTTCAGGCTTGTGATGAAACCTGGATTTACCACATCTACACCCACAGCTGAGTGAGGCATAAGGCTGGACACTTGGGGCTGTGAGGATTGGTGAGGTTCGGTGAGCAAATGCAGACCCTTTGAAGTAGTACTGCGTGCTACCCATTCCATGGGTCCCAACCCTCCAGGTTTAAGGGATTCTTCCTACAGCTAAAACATGCGTGGGAAACCCAGAGGATGGTCCACAGTGTGATCGGGCAAGGTTTCTAAAACGCATCTCATTATTCGTCCTCTGGTACTCAGGTTCGCCATTCCAGACGCTTTACTAACAATCTCCCCACTTGGAGAGTCAGTGCTTGTAACCTCCTGTTTGGCACATCGTTTGGCAGCGATGCACTTGGCCAAAAAGGGCGTATGCGTTTTTTCCTGAGTATATTCAGGATAAAATGCATACACACTTTTTGGCCAACCAAGCAAGCGGGAAATTCAAATCTGCACTACAAAGAAGTCTCATCCTAACACGTACCCTAACCCTATCCCGCTACCGTACCCTAACCTGTACCTGAGACCGTACCCGTTCCCTAACCCTAACCCTTACCCTAAGCTGTACACGAACACTAACCCGTACGCTAACATGTACCCTAACAGTAACACATAGCCATACACTAAACTTTATCCTAACCCTACACCGTATCCTAACCCTTTCCCTAAACCGTACCATAACCCGTATCCTAATCCTAACCCATCCCCTAACACTAACCCATAACCTAACCCGTACCCTAATCCTAACCCATACACTAACACATACCCTAACCTTAACCCGTTGTCATACCCTAACCTGCAACCTAATCCGTACCCATTCCCTAACCCTAACCCTTACACTATCCCGTACCATAATCCTAACCTGTACACTAACACTAAACCGTACCCTAACACTTACCCTACTCCTAACCCGTGGTCATACCCTAAACTGTACCCCAAACCATACCCGTCCCTAACCCTAACCCTAAACCTTACCCTAAGCCGTACCCTAATCCTAACCCATACACTAACACTAAACTGTACCCTAACACGTACCCTAACCCTAACCCTTTGTTGTTCCCTATCCTGTACCCTAAACTGTACCCCTTCCTTAACACTAAACCTAACCCTAACCCGTACCTAACACTAACCCATACACTAAACCTAACCATAACCCTGAACGTAAACCGTACCTGAATCCTAACCCATACCCTAACACTAACCCATACCTTAACCCATACCCTAACACTAAACCATAGCCATACCCTAAACTGTACCCTAACACTAACCCGTACCATAACCATAACCCTAAACCATACTCTAAGCCGTACAATAATCCTAACCCGTACCCTAACCCTAAACCTTACCCTAAACCCTAATCCTTACCCCTAGCTTAATTTTGTTTTTTTGTATTTAAAAAAATATTTTCTTGGGTTAAAACAAACTAGCAGAACAACAAAATAGAGGGCTTCGCTGGTGGTGCGGTGGTTAGAATCTGCCTGCTAATGCAGGGGACACAGGTTCGAGCCCTGGTCTGGGAGGATCCCACATGCCATGGAGCAACTAGGCCCATAAGCCACAACCAGTGAGCCCTCGCATCTGGAGCCTGTGCTCTGCAACAAGAGAGGCCGCAATAGTGAGAGGCCCGCGCACCGAGATCAAGAGTGGCCCCCCACTTGCCACAACTAGAGAAAGCCCTCACACGGAAACTCAGACCCAACACAACAAAAATAAATAAATAAATAATAAACTCCTACCCCCCCAAAAAAAAAGAACAACAAAATAAAACAGAAAGTAACCTGAGTGTCCCTCAAAAAGCTAAGTCTGAAATAGTTGGTACTTCTGTTCTATGGACTGTTATGTAGCCTATAAAAAGTGTGAGAGCTAAATCTGTTTTTCTACAGTGAGAAGCATGATATTCCAGATGTATAGAACACCTGGATAAAATGAGAAATCTACACATTATGCTGGTCGTTTCAGTAAATGGGAAAGGATGGCAAGTGGTAAAATATTATCTTTTCCTTTAATTTTTTAAATTTCACTTGTTACAAAGAACTTCAATTATAATTGTACTTTAAAAAAGTAACAATGGAAATTTAAAAGAAAAAATATATATTGTGTGTTCAGTTACGTTTCATAGAATTATGAAATGCTCCACCCTCTGGCCATTACCTGAAAAAACAGCTTTAAAACCTATGCTAATTGTCACTTCATATGAACAAGTCCTGCAGGGCTGTAAAGGAAACCTGCCTTCATCATGTCTTGCGGGAGGTAAAGGCCAAAGTATTTCAAAATGTGGCACATATTTCAAGAAAACCATTTGAAGAACTAAGCTGTAATAACCGTTTGAAAAATAAAAGGACATGCCTGAAAGCTCAATTTCAAAGGATTATGAGACACATGCAAATCCAACCACACAGAGGTATCAGCTCACACCATTCAGAATAACCATCAGGAAAGAAACTACAAACGATCAATGCTGAAGAGGTTGTGGAGAAATGCATACCCTTAATTTGAAGTGGGACGTAACCTGGTAAGAGTCACTAATGGGAACAGGGTGGAGGTGCCTTTAAAAGGTAAATATTGAGCTACTATATGATCCAGCAGGCCCACTCCTGGGCCTATAACATAAGAAGACAGAATTGGAAAGACACAGGCAGGCAAATCTGCACTGCAGCAGTATTACAATAGCCAAGACATGGAAGCAACCAAAAGTCCATCAACAGATGAGTGGACAAAGAGGAACTGTTACATGTAGAGATGGAATATTAGCTCGGGAAAAAAATGAAACAATGCCATTTGCAGCACCATAGATGAGTCTAGAGGTAACCATGCAACTTGTAGTAAGTGAGAAAGCGAAAGACACCTAACGTATATCACTTATAGGTGTTACCTGAAAATTGATAACAATGAAGATATTTCCACAGAGAAAGGCAATCACAGATTCATTGAACAAACTTATGGTTCCCCAAATCGAAAGGTGTGAGGATTGGATACATTACGATATTGGGGTTAACATAGATATAGAAACACATGTGAAATATATAATCACCAAAGACCTACGGAATACCAAGAGAAGACTACTCAACATTGTGTCATAACCTACCTGGGAAAAGGTTCCGAAGAAGAATAGATATATGTATGTGTGTGAAAGAACCACATCTTGCACACCTAGAACAAAAAAAAAAACATTGTAATCAAATTTGCTGCGATAAAAAATAAAAATTAAATTAAAAATATGAACAAGAAATAATGAGACATAAACTGAAAGGAATTTTTCCTGGCACATCCCATTCTAATTTTCAACCTAGAACAGGACTTCCATTAAGGCTCTGTTGCCCTGGTAACCAGATTTGGTAAAGGAGAAATGCTGCCGCCTTGTGACTGTTTCACACAACAGCAGCTTTAAACCAAGAGGTAATGGTCACTTAATATTCAAAATATGTGCAGCACTGTAAAGGACACCGGGCCTCAAAAATGTCCTGGGGTCGTAATCGACCAGAAAATTCAAAAGACGTCAACATTTCAAGAAGACAATGTCAAGAGGCATATTTTACGCACATTTTGTCTTTTCTTTTTTTTCT
The DNA here is from genome assembly GCF_011762595.2 of Tursiops truncatus. Taxonomy (NCBI): domain Eukaryota; kingdom Metazoa; phylum Chordata; class Mammalia; order Artiodactyla; family Delphinidae; genus Tursiops; species Tursiops truncatus. Next base: position 9,143 of record NW_022983406.1, read on the forward strand.
CTTTAAAATAAAAGGGAATTGAAAAATGCGCAACATCAGCAATGAATAAAGCCATGCAAATCCAATTACAGAAATGTTCACCTCACAGCCGTCAGAATGTTCTTCAGCAAAAAGTCTACAAAGAATAAATGCTGAAGGGGTTTCAGAGAACTGTGTACCCTCCAGCTGCTGGGGGGGATGTAAACTGGTAACAGCCAGTAGTGAGAACATAATGGAGGTGCGTTTAAGGGTAAAAATTGAGCTACCATGTGATCTGGTAGGTCCTTTGATGTGCCTATCACCTGAGCAGAGCAGAATGGAAAAGACACAGACCGGCAATCCTGCACTGCAGGAATATTTAACATAGCCAAGACTTGGAAGAAACCAAAATGTCCATCAACAGAAAAATGCACAAAGAGGAAGTGGTCCATGTAAACAATGGAATATAAGCCATGGAAAACAATGAAACAGTGCCGTTTGCACCACCATATAAGGACCTAGAGATAATCACTCAAATTAAAGAAAGAAAGTGAAAGACAGATATCCTATGACATCACTTCTAGGTGTTACCTAAAAGTTGATACTCATGAACTTATTTCCAAGAGAAGGAAAAGCATGGATTAAGAAAAAAAAATTATGTTTAACCAATGGAAAAGTGTAAGGAATGTGTGAATTAGGATATGAGGGTTAACAGACATGTACTAATACATATGAAATATATAATCACAAAATACCTATGGAATACCAAGAGAGGTCTAGGCAACACTCTGTAATAACCTACATGGTAAAGAATGCAAAGATAAATGACAGATACATTGATATAATGAACCAGATTCTGTACACCTAGGAGAAACAAAATATTTTTATCAAGTTTGCTCTGATAATTAATAAAAATTAAATTTATAAAACAAACAAGAAGTAAGGAGATATAAGCTCTTGGGGATGTGCTCTGGCACATTCCACTCTAATTTGCAGCCTACTAACACGATTTCCAGGAAGGCTCTGCTGCCCAAAAACCCAGAGTTGGAAATGTAGAAATTCTGCTGCCTTGTGGCCGTTTTCCGCAAGAGCGGCGTTAAGCCCACAGCTAATGTTCTCTTAACATTCACAAGGACTCAGGGCTGCAAAGGACACCTGCCCTAAACAACTGTGCTGAGGTAGGGAATGGACAATAAAATTCAAAACTGGCAAATTTTTCAAGACGATAGTATGAAGAGGTAAGTTTGACTCACTCTCTTGTTTAAAAAAAGGAAAATGGGTGAAAGCTCAACCTCAGGAATTATTAGACTCATGCAAATCTAATGTACAAAAAGGTTTCAACTCACACCAGTCAACTGACCATCAGCAAAAGGTCTACAAACAATAAATTCTGAAGGGGTTTTAGAGAACTGTGTACCCTCTAGCTGCTGGTGAGATGTAACGTGGTAAGAGCCAATAATGAGAACAGAAAGGAGCTACGATTAAAAGTAAAAGTTGAGGTACCATTCGATGCAGCAGTCACACCACTGGGCCTCTCACCTGAGAAGACCAGAATCGAGAAGACGCGGGCTGCAAAAGCTGCACTGCAGCCTTATTCACAATAGCCAAGACAGTGAAGCCACCAAAATGTCCATCAACAGATGTATGGATGAAGAAGAAGTGGTCCACGTTCACAATAGAATATTAGCCATGGAAAACAATGAAACACTGCTATTTGAGGTGCCATAGATGAGCTTGGAGATAATCACAGAATATGAGGTAAGTCAGAAAGCAAAAGACCTATATCCTATGATATCACTTATAGGCGTTATCTAATAACTAACACAAATGAACATATTTCCACAGAGAAAGACACTCACAGACTTAGAAATTAAGTATGCTTATCTAAAAGGAAAGGTGGGCAGAATGGATAAATTAAGATTAACGTTACCATACGTATACAAATACATATAATAAACATATATCAAAAAGACGGACCATATAGCAAGGGAGGTCTATGGAACACTGTAATGTTTTACATGGGAAGAGGATCTGAACATGAATAGACATATATATTGTACAAATGAACCAGATTGTGTACATCTGGACAAACAATATCTAATCATTACCCCGATTAAATAAATTTTAAAAACCAAGATGTAATGAGACATAAACTTATGGGTGTTCCTCCTGGCACATTCCATTCTAACTTAAAACCTAGGACCACGACTTCCAGAAAGGCTCTGCTGCCCTAGTACCCAGATTTGGGAAAGGACAAATGCTGCCTCCTTGTGGCCGTTTCCCACAACAGCAGCTTTAAACCCAGTGCTAATGGTCACTAAATATTCACCAAACTTGCAGTTCTGTAATGACATCTGCCCTCCAAAAAAATCCTGGGGTCGAATATCCACCAAAAATTCAAAAGAGGGCAACCTTCCAAGAAGACAGCTTCAAGAGATAGATTGTACTCACACTTGATTTTTAACAGAAGGGAAAAAGGCGTGGAAAATGATGAATTTTAGGAATTTTTAAAGTCATGCAAACCCAAATTACAAAAACCTATCAGGTCACAGCAGTCAGATCGGCCATTAGCAAAAATGCTGCAAACTATAAATGCTGAAGGGATTGTGGAGAAGTTCGTACCCTCGGCTCTAAGGGAGACATGGTAAGAGCCACTAATGAAAACACAATGGAGGTGCTTTGAAAAGGTAAACATTGAGCTACTAGTCAATCAGTCATACCCACTGCTGGGACTATCACCTGAGAAAATGAGAATCAAAAAGTCACAAGCTGGCAATCTTGCACTCCAGCAATATTTAATATAGCCAACACTTGGAAGCAAAGAAAATGTCCCTCAACAGAGCAATGCACCAAGAAGTGGTCCATATACAAAATGGAATATTATTCTGATAAAAATATAAATTAAATTAAAAAAACAAACAAAAGTAAGGAGACATCAGCCTTTGGGGGTTTATCCGGACACATTCCACTCTAATTTATAACCGAGGAAGACCACCGGCCGGAAGCTCTGTTTCCCTAGTACCAGCATGGGGAACAAAGAAAGGCTGCCGCAATCTGGCCGTTACCTGCAAAAGCAGCTTTAAAGCCTGTGCTAATGGTCACTTCATGTGAACAAGTACTGCAGGGCTGTAAATGAAACCTGCCCTCAAAATGTTTTGAGGGAGGTAATGGCCAATAAATTTCAAAATGTAACACATACTTTAGAAAACACTTTGAAGAGCTAAGCTGTAATCACAGTTTGAAAAATAAAAAGGACATGACTTAAAGCTCAATTTCAAAGGATTATGAGTCATATGCAAATTCAACCACAAAGAGGTATCAGCTCACACCAGTCAGAATATCCATCAGCAAGAAAACTACAAACAATAAATGCTGAAGCCATAAAAAGAAACGAAATTGAGCTATTTGTAATGAGGTGGATAGACCTAGAGTCTGTCATACACAGTGAAGTAAGTCAGAAAGAGAGAGACAAATACCGTATGCTAACACATATACCTGGAATTTAAGGGAAAAAAGTGTCATGAAGAACCTAGGGGTAAAACAGGAATAAAGACAGAGATCTACTAGAGAATGGACTTGAGGATATGGGGAGGGGGAAGGGTAAGCTGTGACAAAGGGAGAGAGAGGCATGGACATATATACACTACCAAACGTAAGGTAGATAGCTAGTGGGAAGCAGCAGCATGGCACAGGGAGATCAGCTCGGTGCTTTGTGACCGCCTGGAGGGGAGGGAGGGTGGGAGGGAGGGAGACGCAAGAGGGAAGTGATATGGGAATATATGTATATGTATAACTGATTCATTTTGTTGTAAAGCACAAGCTAGCACACCATTGTAAAGCAATTATACTTCAATAAAGATATTAAAAATAAATAAATAAATAAATGCTGAAGGTGTTGTGGAGAAATGCATACCCTCAACTTTAAGTGGGATGTAACCTGGAAAGAGCCAATAATGAGCACAGAATCGTGGTGCATTTAAACGGTAAACCCCGAGATACCATATGATACAGGATGCCCACTCCTGGGCCTATAACATAAGAAGACAGAATTGGAAAGACACAGGCAGGCAAATGTGCAGTGCAGCAGTATTACAATAGCCAAGACATGGAGGCAACCAAAAAGTCCATCAACAGGTGAGTGGACAAAGAAGAACTGGTACATGTACAGATGGAATATTATCTAGGGAAAAAAATGAAACAATGCCATTTGCAGCACCGTAGATGATTCTAGAGGTAATCAGGCAAATTGTACTAAGTCAGACAGCAAAAGACACATATCCTATAATATCACTTATAGGTGTTAGCTAAAAATTGATACCAGTGAAGATATTTCCACAGAGAAAGGCAATCACAGATTCATTAAACAAAGTTATGGTTCACCAAATGGAAAGGTGTGAGGACTGGATACATTAGGATATTGGGGTTAACATAGATATAGAAACACATGTGAAATATATAATCACCAAAGACCTACGGAATACCAAGAGAAGACTACTCAACATTGTGTCACAAGCTACATGAGAAAACGATCTGAAGAAGTATAGATACATGTATATGTGTAAAAGAACCACATCTTACACACCTAGAACAAACAAAACATTTTAATCAAATTTGCTCTGATAAAAAATAAACATTAAAAAAAGAACAAGAAAAAAAAGAGAGAAAAAAAAGGGAAAAAAAAGAACGAGAAGTAATGAGACATACACTTAAGGGGCTTTTTGCTGGCACATTGCATTCTAATTTACAACCAGAACACGACTTCCATTAAAGCTCTGTCATCACTAATAAAGCAGCTTTATAAGCAATGTTGAAGGTAGCTTAAAAGAATTCTCACTAATTATTGACAGTAACAAGAAAACAAACAAAAGTAAAAATCTCATGGCAAAAAGTATACATAGAGTAAGGGTAGTAGATCAAACACTTATTAAACTTCTGTAAAGAATAAAAGACAACAGTAGTATTTTTTTTTAAAGAGAGGGGCCAAATAAATCAGAACTGAAAGAGATGATGTTACAAGAGCCACCACAGAAATACAAAGTATCCTAAGATACACACAGGGTAACTCAGGGCTCAGACTGGACAGAGCCCACTCTCCATTCCCCTGTACATGACTTACAGGAGCCTCAGGAACTGAGGAGGGGGTCCTTGAGGAGAGGCACAAGATAGAAGATGTTAGGCATTAACATGACTGCATTCATTTTAAACGTGCCTGAACTACATTCACATGAGATGATTTTGTCCTGTTTGTACATCAGCACCTCTAGTCGGAACTGCAGATCTTTGGTTTCACCACCTCTATGACAGCATTAGCTTCACCTGCTGTGGACCGTCTCCTATAGGATTTCTAGAACCACAAAACATCGAAGCTTCACAGGACCCAGAGTCTGTGCGACTCCACTCAGAGTCTCAACTGCATTCAGAGACTCAGAGTCTCAACAGAGACTCCACTCTTGGAGGACACACACAAAGTAGTGTGCACATCAGGACCCAGGGGAAGGAGCAGTCACCCCGTAGGTGAATGATCATACCTAGCTGCTAGTTTTAGAGGGTCTCCTGCAGAGGTGGGGTGTGGCTGCGGCTCACCATGGGGACAACGACACTGACAGCAGAAGTTCTGGGAAATACTCCTTGGCGTGAACTCTCCCAGAGTCCACCATTAGCCCCACCAAGAGCAAGGTAGGCTCCAGTGCTGGGTCGCCTCAGTCCAAACAACCAACAGGGAGGGAACCCAGCCCCATGCATCAGCAGACAAGTGGATTAAACTTTTTATTAAACTTTTATTTAATCCACAGACAAGCAGATTAAAGCTCTGCCCACCAGAACAACACCCAGCTCTACCCACCACCAGTCCCTCGCATAAGGAAGCTTGCACAAGCCTCTCAGATAGACTCAATCACTGGAGAGCAGACAGCAGAAGCAAGAAGAACTACAATTCTGCAGCCTGTGGAAGGAAAACCACATTCACAGAAAGATAGAGAAAATGAAAAGGCAGAGGACTTTATACCAGATCAAGGAACAAGATAAATCCTCAGAAAAACAATGAAATGAAGTGGGGATAGGTAACCTTCCAGTAAAAGAATTCAGAATAATGATAGTGAAGATGATCCAAGACCTTAGAAAAATAATGGAGGCAAAGATCGAGAAGATGCAAGAAATGCTTAACAAAGACCTAGAAGAATTAAGGAACAAACACCTAGAAGAATTAAAGAACAAACAAACAGAGATGAACAATACAATAACTGAAATGAAAAATACACTAGAAGGAATCAGTAGCAGAATAACTGTGACAGAAGAACGGATAAGTGACCTGGAAGACAGAAAGGTGGAAATCACTGCCATGGAACAAAATAAAGAAAAAGAATGAAAATAAATGAAGACAACCTAAGAGACTTCTGGGACAACATTAAATGCAACAACATTCGCATTATAGGGGTCCCAGATGGAGAACAGAGAGACAAAGGACTCGAGAAAATATCTGAAGAGATTATAGTTGAAAACTTCCCTAGCATGGGAAAAGAAATAGCCACCGAAGTCCACGAAGCGCAGAGAGTCCCAGGCAGGATAAACCAAAGGAGAAAAATGCCGAGACACACAGTAATCAAATTGAAAAAATTAAAGACAAAGAAAAATTATTGAAAGCAACAAGGGAAAAATGACAACATACAACGGAATTCCCATAAGGTTAACAGCTGATTTCTCAGCAGAAAATCTACAAGCCAGAAGGGAGTGGCATGATAAATTTAACGTGATGAAAGGGAAGAACCTACCACCAAGAGTACTCCACCCAGCAAGTATCTCATTCAGATTTGATGGAGAAATCAAAAGCTTTACAGACAAGCAAAAGCTAAGAGAATTCAGCACCACGAAACCAGCTCTACAACAAATGCTAAAGGAACTTCTCTAAGTGGGAAACACAAGAGAAGAAAAGGACCCACTAAGACAAACCCATAACAATTAAGAAAATAATAATAGGAACATACATATTGATAATTACCTTAAACCTGAATGGATTAAATGCTCCAACCAAATGACACAGGCTCACTGAATGGATACAAAAACAAGATCCATATATATGCTGTCTACAAGAGACCCATTTCAGACCTAGGGACACATACAGACTGAAAGTGAGAGGATGGAAAAATATATTCCATGCAAATGAAAATCAAAAGAAAGCTGGAGTAGCAATACTCATATCAGATAAAATAGATTTTAAAATAAAGAATGTTACAAGAGACAAGGAAGGACACTACATAATGATCAAGGGCTCAATCCAAGATATAACAATTATAAATATATATGTACCCAACACAGGAACACCTCAATACATAAGGCAACTGCTAACAGCTATAAAAGAGGAAATCAACAGTAACACAATAATAGCAAGGGATTTTAACACCTCACTTACACCAATGGAGATCATCCAGACAGAAAATTAATAAGGAAACACAAGCTTTAAATGACACAATAGACCAGATAGATTTAATGGATATTTATAGGACATTCCATCCAAAAACAGCAGACTACAAGTTCTTCTCAATGGCACACGGAACATTCTCCGGGATAGATCACATCTTGGGTCACAAATAAAGCCTCAGTAAATTTAAGAAAACTGAAATCATATCAAGCAGCTGTTCCGACCACAATGCTATGAGATTAGAAATCAATTACAGGGAAAAATAACGTAAAAAACAAACACATGGAGGCTAAACAATACATTTCTAAATAACCAAGAGATCACTGAGGAAATCAAAGAGGAAATCAAAAAATACCTAGAGACAAATGACAACAAAAACACGATGATCCAAAACCTATGGGATGCAGCAAAAACAGTTCTAAGAGGGAAGTTTATAGCAGTAAAAGCCTACCTCAAGAAACCAGAAAAATCTCAAATAAACAATCTAACCCTACACCTAAAGGAACTAGAGAATGAAGAACAAAACCCAAAGTTAATAGAAGGAAAGAAATCATAAAGATCAGAGCAGAAATAAATGAAATAAAAACAATAGCAAAGATCAATAAAACTAAAAGCTGGTTCTTTGAGAAGATAAACAAAAATGATAAACCTTTAGCCAGACTCAAGTAAAAGAGGGAGAGGACTCAAATCAATAAAATTAGAAATGAAACAGGAGAAGTTGTAACAGACACCACAGAAATACAAAGCATCCTAAGAGACCTCTACAAGCAACTCTATGCCAATAAAATGGACAACCTGGAAGAAATGGACAAATTCTTAGAAAGGTATAACCTTCCAAGACTGAACCGGGAAGAAATAGAAAATATGAACAGACCAATCACAAGTAATGAAATTGAAAGTGTGATTAAAAATCTTCCAACAAACAAAAGTCCAGAACAAGATGGCATCAGAGGTGAATTCTATCAAACATTTAGACAAGAGCTAACACCCAATCTTCTCAAACTCTTCAGAACTTTTCAGGGGAAGGAACACTCCCAAACTCATTATATGAGGCCACAATCACCCTGATACCAAAACCAGACAAAGATACTACAGAAAAAGAAAATTAGAGACCAATATCACTGATTAATATAGATGTAAAAATCCTCAACAAAATACTAGGAAACAGAATTAAACAACACATTAAAAGGATCATGCACCATGATCAGGTGGGGTTTATCCCAGGGATGCAAGAATTCTTCAATATACACAAATCAATCAATGTGATACACCATATTAACAAATTGTAGAATAAAAATATGATCATCCCAATAGATGCAGGAAAAGCTTTTGACAAAATTCAACACCAATTTATGATTAAAAGTCTCCAAAAAGTGGGCATAGAGGGAATCTACCTCAACATAATAAAGGCAGTATATGACAAACCCACAGCAAACATCATTCTCAATAGTGAAAAACTAAAAGCATTTCCTCTAAGATCAGGAACAAGACAAGGATGTCCACTCTCACCACTATTACTCAACATAGTTTTTGGAAGTCCTAGACACAGTAATCAGAGAAGAAAAAGAAATAAAAGGAATACAAATTGGAAAAGAAGAAGTAAAATTGTCACTGTTTGCAAATGACACGATACTACACATAGTGAATCCTAAAGATGCCACCAGAAAACTACCAGAGCTAATCAATGAATTTGGTAAAGTTGCAGGATACAAAATTAATGCACAGAAATCTCTTGCATTCCTATACACTAACAATGAAAGATCAGAAAGAGAAATTAAGGAAACAATCTCATTCACCATTGCAACAAAAAGAATAAAATACGGAGGAATGAACCTACATAAGGAGGTAAAAGACCTGTACTCAGAAAACTATAAGACACTGCTGAAAGAAATCAAAGATGATATAAACATATGGAGGTATAAACCATGTTCTTGGATTAGAAGAATCAATATTGTGAAAATGACTATAGTACCCAAAGCAAGCTACAGATTCTATGCAATCCCTATCAAATACCACTGGCATTTTCTACAGAACTAGAACAAAAAAATCTTAAAATTTGTATGGAGACACAAAAGACCCCGAATAGCCAAAGCAGTCTTGAGGGAAATTAAAAGAGCTGGAGGAATCAGACTTCCTAACTTCAGACTATACTACAAAGCTACATTAATCAAGACTATATGGTACTGGCACAAAAACAGAAATATAGATCAATTGAACAAGATAGAAAGCCCAGAGATAAACCTACGTACCTATGGCTAACTCATCTATGACAAAGGAGGCAAAGATATACAATGAAGAAAAGACAGTCTCTTCAGTAAGTGGTGCTGGGAAAACTGGACAACTACACGTGAAAGAATGAAATTAGAACACTCCATAACACCATACACAAAAATAAACTCAAAATGAATTAGAGATCTAAATGTTAGACCAGACACTATAAAATTATTAGAGGAAAACATAGGCAGAACACTCTATGACATAAATCACAGCAAGATCCTTTTTGACCCACCTCCTAGAGAAGTGGAAATAAAAACAAAAATAAACAAATGGGACCTAATGAAACTTCAAAGCTTTTGCACAGCAAAGGAAAACATAAACAAGACGAAAATACAACCCTCAGAATGGGAGAAAATGTTTTCAAATGAAGCAAATGACAAAAGATTAATCTCCAAAATTTACAAGCAGCTCGTGTAGCTCAATATCACAAAAACAAACAACACAATCCAAAAATGGGCAGAAGACCTAAATAGACATTTCTCCAAAGGAGATATACAGATTGCCAATAAACACATGAAAGGATGCTGAACATCACTAATCATTAGAGAAATGCAAATCAAAACTACAGTGAGGTATCAACTCCCAGCAGTCAGAATGGCAATCATCAAAAAATCTACAAACAATAAATGCTGGAGAGGCATTTACTGGAGAAAAGGGAACGTTCTTGCACTGTTGCTGGGAATGTAAATTGCTATACCCACTAGGGATAACAGTATAGAGGTTCCTGAAAAAACTAAAAATAGAAGTACCATACGACCCAGCAATCCAACTACTGGGCATTTGCCCTGAGAAAACCATAATTCAAAAAGAGTTATATACAACAATGTTCATTGCAGTTCTACTTACAATAGCCAGGACATGGAAGCAACCTAAGTGTCCATGGACAGATAAATGGATAAAGAATATCTGGCACATATATAAATGGAATATTACTCAGCCATAAAAAGAAACAAAACTGAGTTATTTGTAGTGAGGGGGATGGACTTAGAGTCTGTCCTACACAGTGAAGTAAGTCAGAAAGAGAAAAATAAATACCGTGTACTAACAGAGATATATGGAATCTAAAGAAAAAAGTTTATGAAGAACCTAGGGGCAGGACAGGATTAAGGACACAGACATAGAGAAAGGACTTGAGGACACGGGGAGGGGGAAGGGTAAGCTGGGACGAAGTGAGAGAGTGCCATGGACATATATACATTACCAAATGTAACATCGATAGCTACTGGGAAGCAGCCACATAGCACAGGGAGATCAGCTCGGTGCTTTGCGACCACCTAAAGGGGTGGGATGTGGAGGGTGGGAGGGAGATGTAAGAGGGAGGGGATATGGTGATATATGTATATGTATAATTGATTCACTTTGTTATACAGCAGAAACTAACACTCCATTGTAAAGCAATTATACTCCAATAAAGGTGTAAAAGGAAAATAAAAAAGAAAGAAGCCCAGAGATAAACCTACACACCTATGGTCAACTAATCTATGACAAAGTAGGCAAGACTATACAATGGAGAAAAGACAGTGTCTTCAATCAGTGGTGCTGGGAAAAATGGACAACTACATGTAAAAGAATGAAATTAGAACACCCCCTAACACCATACACAAAAATAAATTCAAAATGGATTAGAGACCTTAATGTAAGACCGGACAGTATAAAACTCTTAGAGGAAAACATAGGAAGAATACTCTAACATAAATCACAGCAAGATCTTTTTTGATCCACCTCCTAGAGTAATGACATAAAAAAGAAAACTAAACAAATGGGACCTAATGAAACGTAAAAGCTTTTGCAAAGCAATGGAAACTACAAACACAAAAAGACAACCCTCAGAATGGGAGAATATATTTGCAACTGAATCAATGGACAAAGGATTAATCTCCAATATATATAAACAGCTGATGCAGCTCAATATTAAAAAAACAAACAACCCAATACAAAAATGGGCAGAAGATCTAAATAGACATTTCTTCCAAAAAGATGTAGAGATGGCCAAGGAGCACATGAAAAGCTGCTCTACATCACTAATTATTAGAGAAATGCAAATCAAAACTACAATGAGGTATCACCTCACACCTGTTAGAATGGGCATCATCAGAAAATCTACAAACAACAAATGCTGGAGAGGGTGTGGAGAAAAGGAACCCTCTTCCACGATTGGTGGGAATGTAAATTGATAGTCACTATGGAGAACAGTATGGAGGTTCCTTAAAAAACTAAAAATAGAATTACCATATGATCCAGCAACCCACTACTGGGCATATACCCAGAGAAAACCATAAATCAAAAAGACACATTCACCACAATGTTCATTGCAGCACTATTTACAATAGCCAGGTAATGGAAGCAACCTAAATGCCCACAGACAGATGAATGGATAAAGATGTGGTACATATATAAAATGGACTATTAGCCATAAAAAGGAATGAAATTGGGTCATTTGTAGAGACGTCGATGGATCTAGAGACTGTCATACAGAGTGAAGTAAGTCAGAGAGAGAAAAACAAATATTGTATATTAACGCATATATGTGGAACCTAGAAAAATGGTACAGATGAACCGGTTTGAAGGGCAGAAATAGAGACACGGATGTAGAGAACAAATGTATGGACACAAAGAGGGGAAAGCCATGGGGGGGGGTGGCGGTGGGAGGAGTTGGGAGATTGGGATTGACATGTATACATTTATATGTATAAAATAGATAACCAATAAGAACCTGCTGTATAAAAAATAAATAAAATAAAACGAAAAATAAAATTTTTTTAAAAACGGAAAAAAGTTATTCCCTTCACATACATGTATTTATATGAATGAATTATTTCCATGCTTACATCCATAAGTACAAAAAAGAGGAATAAAACCTACCTTGAAACAAAAAAGAAAAAAACAAAACAGAACCCACCAGTTATACAGATGAAAACCCTATCAGGGCACTTGCTTCAGTGGTAGACAATTCTGAAGTTGGTCAGAGGTGGGGAATCATCTCGCATGCAGCCAGCAGCCCCCCCGCAAGGAGTGTCCTCATTACAAGCCTGGGGGACCGTGCCAAGGCATCTGTGAGTAAACGTGAGATGAGCCCCAGGCCAGCTGCTGCTGAACTGTTCCCAACCTTCCCAGGTAAAACACCTGAATATGTACAAGGACTTGAAAGCCTAGAGGAAGGGCCATGGATCCACACGAGTGACAGCATGCCAGCCGACTTGGTGCCTGCAGGCCAGCCAGGATGGTACTGGCCCTGGGTGCTCTTCTGGAAGATTTCCATTTCCCTGCCTGAGATACCCGTCCTGTCCCTGCCCCCACTGCTTTTTTCCTTCCTCACCTCTGCCCAGGGAGAAATTCCAGCAGCAGGTATGGGTGACACATCCTCTTCCTTAGCAGGTGGCAGCCTGGCAACTGCTGCAGAAAGTCCAGCAGAGCCCCACTCACACTGGGCCACCCACAAAGCCGTGGCCTCTCACTCCCTCCCACCAGCCCAGCCCCGAGACTGCTGACAGGGCAGAGAAAATGGCGTCAGGCACGGCTGCAGGGGCTCTTGCTGCCTGGAGTGGTATTTATATTGATCTCAACCCAGGCACACCTGGGGAGGGCTGGCCGGCACGGTAAGGCTGCCCAGGTCAGCCAATCATCACCCCTCAGGGGCTCACAGTTGCAGAAAATGGAACTTGCTGAACCGGCCAGGTCCAAGGAACAGGTGTGGGCTCCTGAGAGTCAAGATAGAAAAGGGGCTGCAGCTTTGGCTTGTTTTCTAATCATTTTATCTGGCCCATGAGTGGGAGACAACTTCAAGAAAACACTCTCCTAATGAGAGGAACCCAGGAGTCAGGGAGAGGTGGGGTGGGTGGTGGTTGGAGACAGAGGCCTGGTGCCCCGGGTGCAGTGGAAGTCTCTGGAAGACCAGGTGGAGGGAGGCCATACAGAGTGATGCCCAGGGTCACAGACCTGTCGCAGCTGCTGTTTGTTAGTTCAAGTCCTGCTCTGAGGTGCTCTGTGTCAGCTCTGAGTGACAGGTGAGCTGGGGGTGCTCTGCAATGAGGGCTATGTGCATGGTTCCTGTGTGCCCAGCCCTGCCACGGTACCTGCAAGGGTAGCTCTGTATCCGGGGATTGGTCTGACCACGAGAGCCCCATGGGCTGCTGGGGACCTGGTAAAGGATGTCAGGACAGTCAGTGAAGCCACCGAGGATATACCTCCAGTTGCTCCTAATTCCTACACCCTGCTGGTCATTCTACCAACCACCAGGACATGGTATTCTGTATTAGTCTTCAATGATGCCTTCTTTTGTATTCCATTAGTCCCAGAGTCACAAGAAATTTTGGCTTGTGAGTGGCAGGACTCAACATACAACTAAAACAATACTTCCGGGCCGTCTTGCCCCAAGGGTGCAAAAATTCCCACACCGTCTTTGGGGAAAGCTTAGGTAAAGACCTAAAAGTTCTACCTCTGGAAAAGGAAACCCTCCTTCAATACGCAGACGACATTCTGATTGCCAGCCCTACTAAGGAGGCCTCTGAACTACCAAGCCAATAAAGCATAGAAGTCGTCCAAAAAGAAGCTCAAATATCACAGACTGCGGTGACCTGCCTGGGCTTCATTCTCACAGAAGGTCGGAGAAGCCCATCCCAGGAAAGGGAAGAAACCATTTTCAGCCTTACCCCTTTCTAAAACTAGAAGACAGCTTAGGGGTTCCTGGGGAGGCCAGGGTTTGCTGCTTCTGGATCCCTAACTACAGTCTACTAGCTGGGCCTCTATATGAAACACTGAAAGGAAAAGATGATGATCCTTTTGAATAGAATCCAGAAGTGGCCTTTCAAGAATGGAAAGAGCAGTCAATTCAGACCCTTGCCCTGGAACTCCCTAATTTAGCTAAACCCTTTGACCTTTACATTCCCGGTGAAAGGTGAATCGCCATTGGAGAATTAGTGCAAAAACTGGGACCACTTGAAATGGAACAATGCAAGAATGCCATCCAGGTAGGATAAACTACGGTCACCAAGGGGCTTGGCCCACTGCCACATCTGGCCAAGATACTGGCGGTATCTAAAAACCTGGAAATCAGCAGCCCAAAAGGCCACCTCCCTCCTAAGGGAAAAGGACCCCACGTGGTGATCCTAACCACCAACCATGCCCTGAAGTTGCAGGGTTCGCTCCGTTGGTACACCGACCTCGAGTGAGGAGGCCTTCCAACTCCAACATCCAGAGAGATAACCGGGGGCAACAGGGCACCATGACGACTCGTGTGAACATCACTTGACCTGGAGTTTCTCTCATAAAACAACAAGAGTGTGTCCCAAAAGAGTAGACTACTGCTTGCAGGACTTACTGCACCCAGAGGGGAGATAATAATCTTGACGGGGGAACCGTATATCACACTGTCACCATAGAAAAGCCTACAGACACCGTGATGATGGTGGCCAATAAGACCGGCTGGACTCCTGTTTACTTCAAAAGGCTGTTGACTCAGTGGCCATCATGGTCCTTGATCACCACTGACCCTGGACTGTCTGGGAGTTGAGCGGGCAGGGCTCTGACACCTGGTGCTGTTTGTACGTTAATTCAGGGGCCTAATTGAAGAAAGCACAGACTACTGGTCAGAGCATCTAGGCTGGCAGAAACAGTCAGCCTAAGGTGGCTGAACAAATGTGGGGCGGGGTGAAACCGGCCCCCACAGCGTCTCTGCACATCTCTTTCCTGGACCCTTAAAGGTCATTAGAATCTATAACACTTCCAATGCTGGTGCTCAGGTGGACGAGCAAGGAGGCAGGGGGCCTGGGGACAATCAACGTCACCTGGAGGCTGCTGGGGAGAAGTTCTGACCCTCGCCCCTGGGTATGAGCGCTCCCAACTCAGCACTCAGCAGTTACAGAAGAAGGGTCTGCACCCTCAGCACTCCAAGAATGAGGAACGGGACAAAAGGCAGAGGAGGAGTTTGTCCCGAGCAAAGCCCATTAAAAATCCCTGGGAGATAAAAATAGAATCTGTGCAATAAAGTCAAGTCTAACTTTTTTATCCTTTGTGCTTTGTCTAATTTCACGTACTCCTAGGGTCTCGCATGCAGAGGTTCCACACCCGGCACTTCAGACCAGATTTCCTAGTGCAGAATGGCTGGGTCGACACCTCAGCTCCTGGGGCCCAGTGCAGACTCCACGATATAGAGCCTGAGCTGCAGCCAACCCAGCCCTTGAAAGCTCTGTCCCCTCCCTCCCAATGACTCTGACAGGATCTCTACACAGCAGCCCAGCCCACAGCCCACGGGGTAGTGCATGCTCTCACCTCTCCATTCTCTGATCAAAATATAAAGTTTCCTTTGCTTGTGAACCAAACTCAGTCTCGATCTGTTGGCCCCAATGACACTGGGCAGGGGGACACTTGTTGGGGTCCACTCTGGAGGATCAGTAACAGAAATTGAGACTATTGTAACCTCAATGAACAGATGTGTGAGCCAAACTGTAGTTAACATAGAACAGTGTATAAGGCTCGGGTAAAATAAGATGTTTCTAACACTTCCATTTGATATTTCCATCACTTTATTATAAGCAAGTTCAGTGAAAGGGTTTGTCTTATTTGTCAGGTCAATATTAGAGAAATGAAGTGATTTCTTTCCAAGGATGTACATCTAATAATCTTGGTTAAAGCTTCAATCTTGTTTTAAATGCTTTTCCATTGAAAATGATACCTCTCTTTCAGCTCCCCCATTTCTGAGAAGTATAAAATCTTATAATTTATTATTACCAAAGGGGAAAGTTGGGAGGAGGGATAAATTAACAGTTTGGGATTAACACATACACACTGCTATGTATAAAATAGATCATCAACAAGGAACTACTGTATAGCACAGGGAACTACACTCAACATTTTGCAATAACCTATAAGGGGAAATAATCTGAAAAAGAATAGATATTTTTATTGACATCATCTATCAATGACAGTTAAAGTGTAACCTAAGGGAAGCTGGTGGTGAGTGCTTCTGACCCTGAAGACTTCAATCATCTAAAGTTTGGACTCTGCCTACTTCCCAAGGCCCTTAATGAACATATGTGTAGCCATAGCTTAAAAAATTCCCCAGTTTGGGTTTCGGGGAGACACTGATTTTGAAAAAGCCCTGGTGTTCTCCTTACATGAATGGGACTCTTCCTACTGTTAAAACATGTCTGTCACACCCAGAGGATAGTATACCGTCTGATCGGGAAGAGTTTGGAAAAGGCATCTCATCTCCTCATCTCCTGGTGCTCGGGTTCACCCTTCCAGTGTCTTTACTAACAGTCTCCCCACTTGGAGATGTCAGCACTGTCAACATCCTGTTGCGTACAGTTTGGAATTTGTCCAGAGGATGAAGCGGAAGGATGAGGAACAATGAGAGACAAGTCCTAGGTGTTCAGACAGGCACATGTCACTCTAATTTCCAATCAGGAAGACGAATTGACCAAAGGCTAGGGTTGCCCATGGAAACAGTATAGGGCTTGAGGAAATCCTGCTGCTTTGTGGCCAGTTCCCATAAACACAAGTTGAAAAATGGAACTCAGGGGCAGTAAAATTCACGAAACTGCAGAGTTGAAAATATCCATCACTGAAAAATGTCTTGAGGAAAGTCAGAGAAAAGGACTTGTAAGCAAGGGAGAATGGCAGGAAAGGGATTTGAGGAGGTAGAAAGGACTCGCCATTAAGCACAAGAAAAGGAGCTGAACATTGCCAACATTGCAGTTGGCCGAAAAGGGTGTATGCGTTTTTTTCTGTATATATTCAAGAAAAGGGCATACACTTTTTTAGCCAACCAAACAGGTGGGCACTGGAAATCAATACTACAAAAGATATCACTTCGCATCAGTCACAAGAGCCATCCTCATAAAGCGTAAACAACAGAAATGCAGGACAGGGCAATGAGAAGAGGGAGCCCTGTGAGACTTATAGTGGAAATGTATATTGCCAACGGTCATTCTGGAGAAGTGTATTGTGTTTACTAAAGCATCTAAAAAATGAGCTACAGAGCATAGGGCACTTGCACTCATGGGCGTATATCTTGGGAAAAACAAAAATCGAGAGGACACAGGCACCCCAATGTTTACCCCCTCTCTGTTTAAAAGATCCTCGACTAGGATATAACTTAAATGTCTCTGGAGGGAAAAAATGGATAGAGATGTGGTACTTATGTAGAGTGGAATATTACTCAGCCTGGAAATCAATGAAATATGGCCAGTTGTAACAACTCCAGAGGAGTTACGTATGATCATTCTAAGTGACATAATTCAAAAAGAAAAAGACACATATTATAAGATATCACTTAACGGTGGAATCCAAAATAGCTACACATGAAATAAATTACAAAACAAAAACATAGTCAAATATGTAGAAAACACGCATAAGGCTGCTAAACGGGAAAGGTGGGGAGGGGTGAGGCATCATCCAGGAGGTTGAAATTAGCAAAGATACCATTCCAAATACCAAACTGATAATCAACAAGGCCTACAGGGTAGCTAAAAGAACTGCACTCAGCACACTCAAGTCACCGGAAAAGAATATATACGACTGGTAAGAATCTGAAAAAGAATTTACTGATGTCTCTCTGTACGTGAATCAAGTGGATGTACAGCAGCAAGAAACAGAGCTTTGAAAATCAGCTGTAACCAATATAGTAATAAATTGAAAAAAATAAACGACAGAGAGACAGAGAAAACCTCTTACAACTTTTCCTCAGGGACGGTGATGCAACATGGATTGAACACGTCTAGACCCACAGCAGGATGAGACATAAGGCTGGAAACTGTTCGCGCTAAGAGAAATGTGAGGTTGGGTGAGGAAATGCACACCCTTTAAAGTAATACTACCTGGTGCCCATTCAATGGGTCCCAAATCTGCAGGTTCAAGGGATCTTCCTACAGCTAAAACATGCATGGAAAACCCAGAGGACTGTACACCATGTGATCGGGAGATGTGTCTAAAATGCAGCTCATTTATCCTCTCCTGGTGCTCCTGTTCACCATTCCAGCCACGTTACTTAGAATCTCCCCACTTGGAGAATCAGCACATTTAAACTTCTGTTTCACACATTTTGCAAATTGTGAGGAGGATGAACGGGAAGAGGGGGAACCAATGAGAGAATAGTTGTAGGGGTTTGGACGGGCACATATCACTCTAATTTCCCATTAAGAATAAGACTTAAAAAAAGGCTCAGCTCACCTCGCTGGAGCCAAAATAGGGCCTGAAGCAATCCTGCGGGTTTGAGGCCAGCTCACAAAAGAGCAACTTAAAAAATGGAGCTCAGGGTCACTGCAATTCACAAACCTGCAGAGTTATAAATGAAAACTAACGTCCAAAATTATGTTGAGGTAAGGCAAAGAAGAGGATCTGAATGCAAGACAGAATTGCAAGAAACAGATTTCAAGAGATAGATTGGACTCGTCTTTAAAGCACATGAAAAGCGGCAGAATTTCGATAATGATACAGTTGGTCCAAAAGGGCGTATGCGTTTTTTCCTGATTATATCCAGGAAAAAACGCATATGCACCTTATGGGCAAGGAAACAAGCAAGCAATGCAAATGTGCACAACAAAGAAGTCTCACTTCCCACCGGTCAAAAGGGCCATCCTAAAAAATTGTAAAAACCAGAAATGCAGGACAGGCCATGGAGAACAGGGAGCCTTTATACGCTGATGGGCAGTGTGTGAACTGTCGAGAGCCACTCTGGAGAAGTGTATGGTGGTTCCTAAATCATCTAAAAAACAGAGCTACAGAGCATAGGACACTTCCAATCATGGGAGTATATCTAGGGAAGTCTAAAAATCAACAAGACACAAGAACACCACAGTTTAGGGCTACTCTGTTTACAAGAACCTCAACTTCAGTACACCTTAAATATCCCAGGATAGAGAACAATGGATAAAGAAGATGTGGTACTTATGTACAATGGAATATCTCTTCACCATGAAATCAATGTAATAAGGCTAGTAGAAGGATAAAGAGTGGATTTAGGTCCGATAATACTACTTGAAATAAGTCAAACAGAAAAAGAAACATATCATAAGATATCACTTATAGAGGGAGGGTAAATATGGCTGCACAAAAAATGAATTACAAAACAGAACAGTGTCTCACATTTAGAAAACACACTTATGTCAGCTTAAGGGGAAAGGAGAGGTGGGGTGATGCATAAAACCAGAGTTTGAAATTAGCACAGATACCATTCAATAAACCAAATAGGTATTAGACAAGATCTACACCTTGCTCAATGAACTGGCCTCAACACACCCAATACACTGCACAGAAATATATCTGAGTAATAAGAATCTTAAAACCCATGTATTGATATATCTCCATAAGGGAATCAAGTGTGTGCAGAGCAGCACAAACACAGCAGTGAAAATGAGCTAAACCCCATTACAGAAATAAATTTTAAAAACAAAACGCAGAAACAATCAAAGAGAGAAAAATTCTTACAATATTCCCTCAGGGGCTGTGATGCAACCTGGATTGACCACATATAAACCCACAGCTGGATAAGACATAAGGCTGGACACTTAGGGCTGAGAGGATTGGTGAGCTTTGGTGAGCAACTGCCAAAAGTTTAATGCAATACTTCATGCTACTCATTCCAAGGGTCCCAACACTCCAGGTTGAAGGGAATCTTCCTACAGCTAAACCATGCTTGGGAAACCCAGCGACTGGTATACCATATGATAGGGAAAGGTTTCTAAAACGCACCTCATTGTTCCTCTCCTGGGGCTCCGGATCGACATTCCAGCCGCTTTACTAACAACAACCCCACATGGAGAGTCAATGCCTTTAAGTTCCAGTATCGCACAGTCTGCAGATAGTGCGGAGGATGAATGGGTTAGGGGGAACCAGTGAGAAACTAATGTAGTGGTTTCAATGGGCACATGTCACTCTAATTTCACATCAGTAAGAAGAATTAACCAAAGGCACAGCAAGGCGTCCCACAAGAAGAAGAGGGCCTGAAGGAATCCTGCGGTTATGAGGCAAGATCACAAAAATAAGAGCTGAAAAATGGAGCTCAGGGCCACTGCAATTCAAAAACGTGCAGAGTTATAAAGGCCAACAATTTTCAAAAAGGATATTGAGGAAAGGCTATGAAGAGGCATTGAAAGAAAGGCAGAATTGCAGGAAACCGATTTCAGGAGGTAGACTGGAATTGCATTGAAAGCATAGGAAATGAGGCAGAACGTCGACAATGATGCACTTGGCCAAAAAGGGCGTATGCGTTTTTTCCTGAATATATTCAGGAAAAAACGCATACGCCCTTTTTGGACAACCAAGCAAGCTTGCAAAGGAAATCTGCAATACAATGAAGTCTCACTTCCCACCGGTTAAAAGGGCCATCTGAGAAAAGTGTAAAATCCAGAAAGGCAGGACAGGCCATGGAGAACTGGGAGCCTTGTTATGCTGATGGGCGGGATGTAAATTGCCAACAGACACTCGGGAGAAGTGTATGGTGTTTCCTGAAACATCTAAAAAACAAAGCAACAGAGCCTAGGGCACTTCCACTTATGGTCCTATAGCTTAGGGAAATTAAAATCAAAAAGACACAGCCACCCCAAAGTTTGGGACGCCTCTGTTTACAAGAACCTCGTTTACGGTACAAGTTCAATATCGCAGAAAGTGAAAAATGGATAAAGAAGTTGTGGTACTTACGTACAATGCAATATCACTCAACAATGAAATCTATGTCATCAGGCCCGTAGCAGCATAATGAGTGGATTCAGGTATGATGATTCTAACTGAAATAAGTCACACAGAAAAAGAAACATCATAAGATATCAGTAATACACGGAATGGAAACTTGGCTACACAGGAACTGAATTACAGAACAGAACAGGGTCTCAAATTTAGAAAACCAACTTATGCTTGCTTAAGGGTAAAGGTGAGTTGTGGTGCTACATAAAACCAGAGATTGAAATGAGCACAGATAAAGTTCCTTAAGCCAAATATGGAATAGACAAGAGCTACTCCTTGCTCAACGAAATGGACCCAACACCGCATATTAAACGCCTAAGAATGTACCTGACTAGTAAGTATCTTAAAACCTATGGATTGCTATGTCTCCGAAAGAGAATCAAGCATGTGTACAGGGGCATAAACGCAGCAGTGATAGGATTGGAGAGGTTCGGTGAGCAAATGAAGACCCTTTGAAGTCATATTGCATGGTACCCATTCCACGGGTTTCAACTACCCAGGTTTAAGGTATTCTTCCTTCAGCTAAAACATGCATGTGGAACCTAGAGTATGATCAACCATGTGATCGGGAGACGTGTTCAAATATGTCTCAGTTTTCCTACCCTGGTACTCGGGTGCAACATTCCAGACGCTTTACTAACACTCTCCCGACTTGGAGAGTCAGTCCCTTTAACCTCCTGTTTGGCCCAGTTTGCAATTTCTGCGGAAGATGAACAGGAATAGGGAGAACCAATGAGAGACTAGCTGGAGGTGTCTGGACGGGCAAATTTAACTCTCATTTCCCACCAGGAAGAGGAAATAACCAAAGGCTCAGCGTGCCGTGCCGGAACCAGATTAGGGCCTGAAGCCATCCTGCGGTGTTGCGGCCAGCTCACAAGAAAGCGAGTTGAAGAAAGGAGCTCAGGGGCACTGTAATTCACAAACCTGCAGAGTTATAAATGACAGCTATCGTCCAAAAATATACTGAAGTAAGGCTGCCAAGAGGACTTGAAAGCGGGGCAGAATTGCAGGAAACCGATTTCAGGAGGTAGACTGGAATTGCATTGAAAGCATAGGAAAAGAGGCAGAACGTCCACAATGATGCACTTGGCCAAAAAGGGCGTATGCGTTTTTTCCTGAATATATTCAGGAAAAAACGCATACGCCCTTTTTGGCCAACCAAGCAAGCTTGCAAAGGAAATCTGCACTACAATGAAGTCTCACTTCCCCCCGGTCAAAAGGGCCATCTGAAAAAAGTGTAAAATCCAGAAAGGCAGGACAGGCCATGGAGAACTGGGAGCCTTGTTATGCTGATGGGCGGGATGTAAATTGCCAACAGACACTCGGGAGAAGTGTATGGTGTTTCCTGAAACATCTAAAAAACAAAGCAACAGAGCCTAGGGCACTTCCACTTATGGTCCTATAGCTTAGGGAAATTAAAATCAAAAAGACACAGCCACCCCAAAGTTTGGGACGCCTCTGTTTACAAGAACCTCGTTTACAGTACAAGTTCAATATCACAGAAAGTGAAAAATGGATAAAGAACTTGTGGTACTTACGTACAATGCAGTATCACTCAGCAATGAAATCTATGTCATCAGGCCCGTAGCAGCATAATGAGTGGATTCAGGTACTGATGATTCTAACTGAAATAAGTCACACAGAAAAAGAAACATCATAAGATATCACTAATACACGGAATGTAAACTTGGCTACACAGGAACTGAATTCCAAAACAGAACAGGGTCTCAAATTTAGAAAACCAACTTATGCTTGCTTAAGGGGAAAGGTGAGTTGGGGTGCTGCATAAAACCAGAGATTGAAATGAGCACAGATAAAGTTCCTTAAGCCAAATATGGAATAGACAAGAGCTACTCCTTGCTCAACGAAATGGACTCAACACCGCATATTAAACGCCTAAGAATGTACCTGACTAGTAAGTATCTTAAAACCTATGGATTGCTATGTCTCCGAAAGAGAATCAAGCATGTGTACAGGGGCATAAACGCAGCAGTGATAGGATTGGAGAGGTTCGGTGAGCAAATGAAGACCCTTTGAAGTCATATTGCATGGTACCCATTCCACGGGTTTCAACTACTCAGGTTTAAGGTATTCTTCCTTCAGCTAAAACATGCATGTGGAACCTAGAGTATGATCAACCATGTGATCGGGAGACGTGTTCAAATATGTCTCAGTTTTCGTACCCTGGTACTCGGGTGCAACATTCCAGACGCTTTACTAACACTCTCCCCACTTGGAGAGTCAGCGCCTTTAACCTCCTGTTTGGCCCAGTTTGCAATTTCTGCGGAAGATGAACAGGAATAGGGAGAACCAATGAGAGACTAGCTGGAGGTGTCTGGACGGGCAAATTTAACTCTCATTTCCCACCAGGAAGAGGAAATAACCAAAGGCTCAGCGTGCCGTGCCGGAACCAGATTAGGGCCTGAAGCCATCCTGCGGTGTTGCGGCCAGCTCACAAGAAAGCGAGTTGAAGAAAGGAGCTCAGGGGCACTGTAATTCACAAACCTGCAGAGTTATAAATGACAGCTATCGTCCAAAAATATACTGAAGTAAGGCTGCCAAGAGGACTTGAAAGCGGGGCAGAATTGCAGGAAACCGATTTCAGGAGGTAGACTGGAATTGCATTGAAAGCATAGGAAAAGAGGCAGAACGTCCACAATGATGCACTTGGCCAAAAAGGGCGTATGCGTTTTTTCCTGAATATATTCAGGAAAAAACGCATACGCCCTTTTTGGCCAACCAAGCAAGCTTGCAAAGGAAATCTGCACTACAATGAAGTCTCACTTCCCCCCGGTCAAAAGGGCCATCTGAAAAAAGTGTAAAATCCAGAAAGGCAGGACAGGCCATGGAGAACTGGGAGCCTTGTTATGCTGATGGGCGGGATGTAAATTGCCAACAGACACTCGGGAGAAGTGTATGGTGTTTCCTGAAACATCTAAAAAACAAAGCAACAGAGCCTAGGGCACTTCCACTTATGGTCCTATAGCTTAGGGAAATTAAAATCAAAAAGACACAGCCACCCCAAAGTTTGGGACGCCTCTGTTTACAAGAACCTCGTTTACAGTACAAGTTCAATATCACAGAAAGTGAAAAATGGATAAAGAACTTGTGGTACTTACGTACAATGCAGTATCACTCAGCAATGAAATCTATGTCATCAGGCCCGTAGCAGCATAATGAGTGGATTCAGGTACGATGATTCTAACTGAAATAAGTCACACAGAAAAAGAAACATCATAAGATATCACTAATACACGGAATGTAAACTTGGCTACACAGGAACTGAATTCCAAAACAGAACAGGGTCTCAAATTTAGAAAACCAACTTATGCTTGCTTAAGGGGAAAGGTGAGTTGGGGTGCTGCATAAAACCAGAGATTGAAATGAGCACAGATAAAGTTCCTTAAGCCAAATATGGAATAGACAAGAGCTACTCCTTGCTCAACGAAATGGACTCAACACCCCATATTAAACGCCTAAGAATGTACCTGACTAGTAAGTATCTTAAAACCTATGGATTGCTATGTCTCCAAAAGAGAATCAAGCGTGTGTACAGGGGCATAAACGCAGCAGTGATAGGATTGGAGAGGTTCGGTGAGCAAATGAAGACCCTTTGAAGTCATATTGCATGGTACCCATTCCACGGGTCTCAACTACCCAGGTTTAAGGTATTCTTCCTTCAGCTAAAACATGCATGTGGAACCCAGAGTATGATCAACCGTGTGAATGGGAGACGTGTTCAAATATGTCTCAGTTTTCCTCCCCTGGTACTCGGGTGCAACATTCCAGACGCTTTACTAACACTCTCCCCACTTGGAGAGTCAGCGCCTTTAACCTCCTGTTTGGCCCAGTTTGCAATTTCTGCGGAAGATGAACAGGAATAGGGAGAACCAATGAGAGACTAGCTGGAGGTGTCTGGACGGGCAAATTTAACTCTCATTTCCCACCAGGAAGAGGAAATAACCAAAGGCTCAGCGTGCCGTGCCGGAACCAGATTAGGGCCTGAAGCCATCCTGCGGTGTTGCGGCCAGCTCACAAGAAAGCGAGTTGAAGAAAGGAGCTCAGGGGCACTGTAATTCACAAACCTGCAGAGTTATAAATGACAGCTATCGTCCAAAAATATACTGAAGTAAGGCTGCCAAGAGGACTTGAAAGCGGGGCAGAATTGCAGGAAACCGATTTCAGGAGGTAGACTGGAATTGCATTGAAAGCATAGGAAAAGAGGCAGAACGTCCACAATGATGCACTTGGCCAAAAAGGGCGTATGCGTTTTTTCCTGAATATATTCAGGAAAAAACGCATACGCCCTTTTTGGCCAACCAAGCAAGCTTGCAAAGGAAATCTGCACTACAATGAAGTCTCACTTCCCCCCGGTCAAAAGGGCCATCTGAAAAAAGTGTAAAATCCAGAAAGGCAGGACAGGCCATGGAGAACTGGGAGCCTTGTTATGCTGATGGGCGGGATGTAAATTGCCAACAGACACTCGGGAGAAGTGTATGGTGTTTCCTGAAACATCTAAAAAACAAAGCAACAGAGCCTAGGGCACTTCCACTTATGGTCCTATAGCTTAGGGAAATTAAAATCAAAAAGACACAGCCACCCCAAAGTTTGGGACGCCTCTGTTTACAAGAACCTCGTTTACAGTACAAGTTCAATATCACAGAAAGTGAAAAATGGATAAAGAAGTTGTGGTACTTACGTACAAAGCAATATCACTCAGCAATGAAATCTATGTCATCAGGCCCTTAGCAGCATAATGAGTGGATTCAGGTATGATGATTCTAACTGAAATAAGTCACACAGAAAAAGAAACATCATAAGATATCAGTAATACACGGAATGTAAACTTGGCTACACAGGAACTGAATTACAAAACAGAACAGGGTCTCAAATTTAGAAAACCAACTTATGCTTGCTTAAGGGGAAAGGTGAGTTGGGGTGCTGCATAAAACCAGAGATTGAAATGAGCACAGATAAAGTTCCTTAAGCCAAATATGGAATAGACAAGAGCTACTCCTTGCTCAACGAAATGGACTCAACACCCCATATTAAACGCCTAAGAATGTACCTGACTAGTAAGTATCTTAAAACCTATGGATTGCTATGTCTCCGAAAGAGAATCAAGCATGTGTACAGGGGCATAAACGCAGCAGTGATAGGATTGGAGAGGTTCGGTGAGCAAATGAAGACCCTTTGAAGTCATATTGCATGGTACCCATTCCACGGGTCTCAACTCTCCAGGTTTAAGGTATTCTTCCTTCAGCTAAAACA
Source organism: Tursiops truncatus (assembly GCF_011762595.2). Lineage (NCBI taxonomy): Eukaryota > Metazoa > Chordata > Mammalia > Artiodactyla > Delphinidae > Tursiops > Tursiops truncatus. Next base: position 35,742 of record NW_022983406.1, read on the forward strand.
TGCATGTGGAACCCAGAGTATGATCAACAGCGAGATGGGGAGACGTGTTCAAATATGTCTCAGTTTTCGTCCCCTGGTACTCGGGTGCAACATTCCAGACGCTTTACTAACACTCTCCCCACTTGGAGAGTCATCGCCTTTAACCTCCTGTTTGGCCCAGTTTGCAATTTCTGCGGAAGATGAACAGGAATAGGGAGAACCAATGAGAGACTAGCTGGAGGTGTCTGGACGGGCAAATTTAACTCTCATTTCCCACCAGGAAGAGGAATTAACCAAAGGCTCAGCGTGCCGTGCCGGAACCAGATTAGGGCCTGAAGCCATCCTGCGGTGTTGCGGCCAGCTCACAAGAAAGCGAGTTGAAGAAAGGAGCTCAGGGGCACTGTAATTCACAAACCTGCAGAGTTATAAATGACAGCTATCGTCCAAAAATATACTGAAGTAAGGCTGCCAAGAGGACTTGAAAGCGGGGCAGAATTGCAGGAAACCGATTTCAGGAGGTAGACTGGAATTGCATTGAAAGCATAGGAAAAGAGGCAGAACGTCCACAATGATGCACTTGGCCAAAAAGGGCGTATGCGTTTTTTCCTGAATATATTCAGGAAAAAACGCATACGCCCTTTTTGGCCAACCAAGCAAGCTTGCAAAGGAAATCTGCACTACAATGAAGTCTCACTTCCCCCCGGTCAAAAGGGCCATCTGAAAAAAGTGTAAAATCCAGAAAGGCAGGACAGGCCATGGAGAACTGGGAGCCTTGTTATGCTGATGGGCGGGATGTAAATTGCCAACAGACACTCGGGAGAAGTGTATGGTGTTTCCTGAAACATCTAAAAAACAAAGCAACAGAGCCTAGGGCACTTCCACTTATGGTCCTATAGCTTAGGGAAATTAAAATCAAAAAGACACAGCCACCCCAAAGTTTGGGAAGGCTCTGTTTACAAGAACCTCGTTTACAGTACAAGTTCAATATCGCAGAAAGTGAAAAATGGATAAAGAAGTTGTGGTACTTACGTACAAAGCAATATCACTCAGCAATGAAATCTATGTCATCAGGCCCGTAGCAGCATAATGAGTGGATTCAGGTACGATGATTCTAACTGAAATAAGTCACACAGAAAAAGAAACATCATAAGATATCACTAATACACGGAATGTAAACTTGGCTACACAGGAACTGAATTACAGAACAGAACAGGGTCTCAAATTTAGAAAACCAACTTATGCTTGCTTAAGGGGGAAGGTGAGTTGGGGTGCTGCATAAAACCAGAGTTTGAAATTAGCACAGATACTGTTCCATAAGCCACATATGTAATCGCCAAGACCTACCCCTTGCTCAACAAAATGGACTCAACAATGAGGTATCACCTCACATCTGATTGAATGGGCATCATCAGAAAATCTACAAACAAAAAATGCTGGAAAGGGTGTTGAGAAAAGGAACCCTCTTCCACTATTGTTGGGAATATAAATTGATACAGTCACTATGGAGAACAATATGGAGTTTCTTAAGAAACTAACAGTAGAATTACCATATGATACAGCAATCCCAGTTCTGGACATATACCCAGACAAAACCATAAATCAAAAAGAGACATTCACCGCAATGGTCATTGCCTCACTCTTTACAATATCGAGGTAATGGAAGCAAACTAAATGCCCACAGACAGACGAATGCATAAAGCTGTGGTACATATATAAAATGGAATATTACTAAGCCATGAAAAGGAATGAAATTGGGTCATTTGTAGAGATGTCGATGGATCTAAAGACTGTCATACAGAGTGAAGTAAGTCAGAAAGAGAAAAACAAATCTTGTATATTCATGCATATATGTGGAACCTAGAAAAACTGTACAGGTTAACCATTTTGCAAGGCATAAATAGAGCAACAGATGTAGACAACAAACGTATGGACAACAAGGGGGGAAAGCTGTTGAGGGGGTGGTGGTGGGAGGAGTTGAGAGACTGGGATTGGCATGTATACATTTATATGTATAAAATAGATAACCAATAAGAACCTGCTGTATAAAAATATAAAATAAAATTCAAAATTAAAAAGAAATAAAATTTAAAAAATAAAACAGAAAAAACAATTATTCCCTTCACATCCATGTATTTATATGAATAAATTATTTCCATGCTTATATCTGTAAATACAAAAAAGAGGAATAAAATCTACCTTGAACCAAAAACGAAAAAGAGAAAAAAAACACAGAACCCACCAGTTCCACAGAGGAAAACCGTATCAGGGCACTTGCTCCAGTTGTAAACAATTCTGAAGTTGGTCAGTGGTGGGGAATCGTCTCCCATTCAGCCAGCAGCCCCCACGCAACAAGCGTCCTCATTGCAAAGCTGGGGCACCGTGCCGAGGCATCTGTGAGTAAACGTGAGCTGAGCCCCAGGCCAGTTGCTGCTGAACTATTCCCACCCGTCCCAGGTAAAACACCTGAATATATACAAGGACTTGAAAGCCTAGAGGAAGGGCCATAGAGCCACACGAGTGACAGCATGCCGGCCGACTTGGTGCCTGCAGGCCAGCCAGGATGGTCCTGGCCCTGGGTGCTCTTCTGGAAGATTTCCATTTCCCTGCCTGAGATACCCGTCCTGTCCCTGCCCCCACTGCTTTTTTCCTTCCTCACCTCTGCCCAGGGAGAAATTCCAGCAGCAGGTATGGGTGACACATCCTCTTCTTTAGCAGGTGGCAGCCTGGCAACTGCTGCAGAAAGTCCAGCAGAGCCCCACTCACACTGGGCCACCCACAAAGCCGTGGCCTCTCACTCCCTCCCACCAGCCCAGCCCCGAGACTGCTGACAGGGCAGAGAAAATGGCGTCAGGCACGGCTGCAGGGGCTCTTGCTGCCTGGAGTGGTATTTATATTGATCTCAACCCAGGCACACCTGGGGAGGGCTGGCCGGCACGGTAAGGCTGCCCAGGTCAGCCAATCATCACCCCTCAGGGGCTCACAGTTGCAGAAAATGGAACTTGCTGAACCGGCCAGGTCCAAGGAACAGGTGTGGGCTCCTGAGAGTCAGGATAGACAAGGGGCTGCAGCTTTGGCTTGTTTTCTAATCATTTTATCTGGCCCATGAGTGGGAGACAACTTCAAGAAAACCCTCTCCTAATGAGAGGAACCCAGGAGTCAGGGAGAGGAGGGGTGGGTGGTGGTTGGAGACAGAGGCCTGGTGCCCCGGGTGCAGTGGAAGTCTCTGGAAGACCAGGTGGAGGGAGGCCACACAGAGTGATGCCCAGGGTCACAGACCTGTCGCAGCTGCTGTTTGTTAGTTCAAGTCCTGCTCTGAGGTGCTCTGTGTCAGCTCTGAGCGACAGGTGAGCTGGGGGTGCTCTGCAATGAGGGTTATGTGCACGGTTCCTGTGTGCCCAGCCCTGCCACGGTACCTGCAAGGGTAGCTCTGTATCCTGGGAGGGGCCTGACCACGAGAGCCCCGTGGGCTGGGGTGGGGGTGGGGTACCTGCCCAGGTGAGCTCCATATTCTGGGATTGGTCTGACCACGAGAGCCCCATGGGCTGCTGGGGACCTGGTAAAGTATGTCAGGACAGTCAGTGAAGCCACCGAGGATATACCTCCAGCTGCTCCTAATTCCTACACCCTGCTGGTCATTCTACCAACCACCAGGACATGGTATTCTGTATTAGTCTTCAATGATGCCTTCTTTTGTATTCCATTAGTCCCAGAGTCACAAGAAATTTTGGCTTGTGAGTGGCAGGACTCAACATACAACTAAAACAATACTTCCGGGCCGTCTGGCCCCAAGGGTGCAAAAATTCCCACACCATCTTTGGGGAAAGCTTAGCTAAAGACCTAAAAGTTCTACCTCTGGAAAAGAAAACCCTCCTTCAGTACGCAGATGACATTCTGATCGCCAGCCCTACTAAGGAGGCCTCTGAACTACCAAGCCAATAAAGGATAGAAGTTGTCCAAGAAAAAGCTCAAATATCACAGACTGCGGTGATCTGCCTGGGCTTCATTCTCACAGAAGGTCAGAGAAGCCCATCCCAGGAAAGGGAAGAAACCATTTTCAGCCTTACCCCTTTCTAAAACTAGAAGACAGCTTAGGGGTTCCTGGGGAGGCCAGGGTTTGCTGCTTCTGGATCCCTAACTACAGTCTACTAGCTGGGCCTCTATATGAAACACTGAAAGGAAAAGATGATGATCCTTTTGAATAGAATCCAGAAGTGGCCTTTCAAGAATGGAAAGAGCAGTCAATTCAGACCCTTGCCCTGGAACTCCCTAATTTAGCTAAACCCTTTGACCTTTACATTCCCAGTGAAAGGTGAATCGCCATTGGAGAATTAGTGCAAAAACTGGGACCACTTGAAATGGAACAATGCAAGAATGCCATCCAGGTAGGATAAACTACGGTCACCAAGGGGCTTGGCCCACTGCCACATCTGGCCAAGATACTGGCGGTATCTAAAAACCTGGAAATCAGCAGCCCAAAAGGCCACCTCCCTCCTAAGGGAAAAGGACCCCACGTGGTGATCCTAACCACCAACCATGCCCTGAAGTTGCAGGGTTTGCTCCGTGGGCACACCAACCTCGAGTGAGGAGGCCCTCCAACTCCAACATCCAGAGAGATAACCGGGGGCAACAGGGCACCATGACGACTCATGTGAACATCACTTGACCTGGAGTTTCTCTCATAAAACAACAAGAGTGTGTCCCAAAAGAGTAGACTACTGCTTGCAGGACTTACTGCACCCAGAGGGGAGCTAATAATCTTGGCGGGGGAACAGTATACCACACTGTCACCATAGAAAAGCCTACAGACACCGTGCTGATGGTGGCCAATAAGACCGGCTGGACTCCTGTTTACTTCAAAAGGCTGTTGACTCAGTGGCCATCATGGTCCTTGATCACCACTGACCCTGGACTGTCTGGGAGTTGAGCGGGCAGGGCTCTGACACCTGGTGCTGTTTGTACATTAATTCAGGGGCCTAATTGAAGAAAGCGCAGACTACTGGTCAGAGCATCTAGGCTGGCAGAAACGGTCAGCCTAAGGTGGCCGAACAAATGTGGGGCGGGGTGAAACCGGCCCCCACAGCGTCTCTGCACATCTCTTTCCTGGACCCTTAAAGGTCATTAGAATCTATAACACTTCCAATGCTGGTGCTCAGGTGGACGAGCAGGGAGGCAGGGGGCCTGGGGACAATCAACGTCACCTGGAGGCTGCTGGGGAGAAGCTCTGACCCTCGCCCCCGGGTATGAGGGCTCCCAACACAGCACTCAGCAGTTACAGAAGAAGGGTCTGCACCCTCAGCACTCCAAGAATGAGGAACGGGACAAAAGGCAGAGGAGGGGTTTGTCCCCAGCAAAGCCCATTAAAAATCCCTGGGAGATAAAAATAGAATCTGGGCAATAAAGTCAATTCTAACCTTTTTTATCCTTTGTGCTTTGTCTAATTTCATGTGCTCCTAGGGTCCCGCATGCAGAGGTTCCACACCCGGCACTTCAGACCAGATTTCCTAGTGCAGAATGGCTGGGACGACACCTCAGCTCCTGGGGCCCAGTGCAGACTCCGCGATATAGAGCCTGAGCTGCAGCCAACCCGGCCCTCCAGAGCTCCGCCCCCTCCCTCTCACTGACTCTGACAGGATCTCTACACAGCAGCCCAGCCCACAGCCCACGGGGTAGTGCATGTTCTCACCTCTCCATTCTCTAATCAAAATATAAAGTTTCCTTTGCTTGTGAACCAAACTCAGTCTCGATCTGTTGGCCCCAATGACACTGGGCAGGGGGACACTTGTTGGGGTCCACTCTGGAGGATCAGTAACAGAAATTGAGACTATTGTAACCTCAATGAACAGATGTGTGAGCCAAACTGTAGTTAACATAGAACAGTGTATAAGGCTCGGGTAAAATAAGATGTTTCTAACACTTCCATTTGATATTTCCATCACTTTATTATAAGCAAGTTCAGTGAAAGGGTTTGTCTTATTTATCAGGTCAATATTAGAGAAACGAAGTGATTTCTTTCCAAGGATGTACATCTAATAATGTTGGTTAAACCTTCAATCTTGTTTTAAATGCTTTTCCATGGAAAATGATACCTCTCTTTCAGCTCCCCCATTTCTGAGAAGTATAAAATCTTATAATTTATTATTACCAAAGGGGAAAGGTGGGAGGAGGGATAAATTAACAGTTTGGGATTAACACATACACACTGCTATGTATAAAATAGATCATCAACAAGGAACTACTGTATAGCACAGGGAACTACACTCAACATTTTGCAATAACCTATAAGGGGAAATAATCTGAAAAAGAATAGATATTTTTATTGACATCATCTATCAATGACAGTTAAAGTGTAGCCTAAGGGAAGCTGGTGGTGAGTGCTTCTGACCCTGAAGACTTCAATCATCTAAAGTTTGGACTCTGCCTACTTCCCAAGGCCCTTAATGAACATATGTGTAGCCGTAGCTTAAAAACTTCCCCAGTTTGGGTTTCGGGGAGACACTGATTTTGAAAAAGCCCTGGTGTTCTCCTTACATGAATGGGACTCTTCCTACTGCTAAAACATGTCTGTCACACCCAGAGGATGGTATACCGTCTGATCGGGAAGAGTTTGGAAAAGGCATCTCATCTCCTCATCTCCTGGTGCTCGGGTTCACCCCTCCAGCGTCTTTACTAACAGTCTCCCCACTTGGAGATGTCAGCACTGTCAACATCCTGTTGCGTACAGTTTGGAATTTGTCCAGAGGATGAAGCGGAAGGATGAGGAACAATGAGAGACAAGTCCTAGGTGTTCAGACAGGCACATGTCACTCTAATTTCCAATCAGGAAGACGAATTGACCAAAGGCTAGGGTTGCCCATGGAAACAGTATAGGGCTTGAGGAAATCCCGCTGCTTTGTGGCCAGTTCCCATAAACACAAGTTGAACAATGGAACTCAGGGGCAGTAAAATTCACGAAACTGCAGAGTTGAAAATATCCATCACTGAAAAATGTCTTGAGGAAAGTCAGAGAAAAGGACTTGTAAGCAAGGGAGAATGGCAGGAAAGGGATTTGAGGAGGTAGAAAGGACTCGCCATTAAGCACAAGAAAAGGAGCTGAACATTGCCAACATTGCAGTTGGCCAAAAAGGGTGTATGCGTTTTTTTCTGTATATATTCAAGAAAAGGGCATACACTTTTTTAGCCAACCAAACAGGTGGGCACTGGAAGTCAATACTACAAAAGATATCACTTCGCATCAGTCAGAAGAGCCATCCTCATAAAGCGTAAACAACAGAAATGCAGGACAGGGCAACGAGAAGAGGGAGCCCTGTGAGACTTATAGTGGAAATGTATATTGCCAACGGCCATTCTGGAGAAGTGTATTGTGTTTACTAAAGCATCTAAAAAATGAGCTACAGAGCATAGGGCACTTGCACTCATGGGCGTATATCTTGGGATAAACAAAAATCGAGAGGACACAGGCACCCCAATGTTTACCCCCTCTCTGTTTAAAAGATCCTCGACTAGGATATAACTTAAATGTCTCTGGAGGGAAAAAATGGATAGAGATGTGGTACTTAGGTAGAGTGGAATATTACTCAGCCTGGAAATCAATGAAATATGGCCAGTTGTAACAACTCCGGAGGAGTTACGTATGATCTTTCTAAGTGACATAATTCAAAAAGAAAAAGACACATATCATAAGATATCACTTAAAGGTGGAATCCAAAATGGCTACACATGAAATAAATTACAAAACAAAAACATAGTCAAATATGTAGAAAACACGCATAAGGCTGCTAAACGGGAAAGGTGGGGAGGGGTGAGGCATCATCCAGGAGGTTGAAATTAGCAAAGATACCATTCCAAATACCAAACTGATAATCAACAAGGCCTACACGGTAGCTAAAAGAACTGCACTCAGCACACTCAAGTCACTGGAAAAGAATATATACGACTGGTAAGAATCTGAAAAAGAATTTACTGATGTCTCTCTGTACGTGAATCAAGTGGATGTACAGCAGCAAGAAACAGAGCTTTGAAAATCAGCTGTAACCAATATAGTAATAAATTGAAAAAAATAAACGACAGAGAGACAGAGAAAACCTCTTACAACTTTTCCTCAGGGACGGTGATGCAACATGGATTGAACACATCTAGACCCACAGCAGGATGAGACATAAGGCTGGAAACTGTTTGCACTAAGAGAAATGTGAGGTTGGGTGAGGAAATGCACACCCTTTAAAGTAATACTACCTGGTACCCATCCAATGGGTCCCAAGTCTGCAGGTTCAAGGGATCTTCCTACAGCTAAAACATGCATGGAAAACCCAGAGGACTGTACACCATGTGATCGGGAGATGTGTCTAAAATGCACCTCATTTATCCTCTCCTGGTGCTCCTGTTCACCATTCCAGCCACGTTACTTAGAATCTCCCCACTTGGAGAATCAGCACATTTAAATTTCTGTTTCACACATTTTGCAAATTGTGAGGAGGATGAACGGGAAGAGGGGGAACCAATGAGAGAATAGTTGAAGGGGTTTGGACGGGCACATATCACTCTAATTTCCCATTAAGAATAAGAATTGAAAAAAGGCTCAGCCCACCTCGCCGGAGCCAAAATAGGGCCTGAAGCAATCCTGCGGGTTTGAGGCCAGCTCACAAAAGAGCAACTTAAAAAATGGAGCTCAGGGTCGCTGCAATTCACAAACCTGCAGAGTTATAAATGAAAACTAACGTCCAAAAATATGTTGAGGTAAGGCAAAGAAGAGGATCTGAATGCAAGACAGAATTGCAAGAAACAGATTTCAAGAGATAGATTGGACTCGTCTTTAAAGCACATGAAAAGCGGCAGAATTTCGACAATGATGCAGTTGGCCCAAAAGGGCGTATGCGTTTTTTCCTGATTATATCCAGGAAAAAACGCATACGAACTTTATGGGCAACGAAGCAAGCAAGCAATGCAAATGTGCACAACAAAGAAGTCTCATTTCCCACCGGTCAAAAGGGCCATCCTAAAAAATTGTAAAAACCAGAAATGCAGGACAGGCCATGGAGAACAGGGAGCCTTTATACGCTGATGGGCAGTGTGTGAACTGCCGAGAGCCACTCTGGAGAAGTGTATGGTGGTTCCTAAATCATCTAAAAAACAGAGCTACAGAGCATAGGACACTTCCAATATTGGGAGTATATCTAGGGAAGTCTAAAAATCAACAAGACACAAGAACACCACACTTTAGGGCTACTCTGTTTACAAGAACCTCAACTTCAGTACACCTTAAATATCCCAGGAAAGAGAACAATGGATAAAGAAGATGTGGTACTTATGTACAATGGAATATCTCTTCACCATGAAATCAATGTAATAAGGCCAGTAGAAGGATAAAGAGTGGATTTAGGTCCGATAATACTACTTGAAATAAGTCAAACAGAAAAAGAAACATATCATAAGATATCACCTATAGAGGGAGGGTAAATATGGCTGCACAAGAAATGAATTACAGAACAGAACAGTGTCTCACATTTAGAAAACACACTTATGTCAGCTTAAGGGGAAAGGAGAGGTGGGGTGATGCATAAAACCAGAGTTTGAAATTAGCACAGATACCGTTCAATAAACCAAATAGGTATTAGACAAGATCTACACGTTGCTCAATGAACTGGCCTCAACACACCCTATACACCGCAGAGAAATATATCTGAGTAATAAGAATCTTAAAACCCATGTATTGATATATCTCCATAAGGGAATCAAGTGTGTGCAGAGCGGCACAAACACAGCAGTGAAAATGAGCTAAACCCCATTATAGAAATAAATTTTAAAAACAAAATGCAGAAACAATGAAAGAGAGAAAAATTCTTACAAAATTTGCTCAGGGGCTGTGATGCAACCTGGATTGACCACATATAAACCCACAGCTGGATAAGACATAAGGCTGGACACTTGGGGCTGAGAGGATTGGTGACCTTTGGTGAGCAACTGCCAAAAGTTTAATGCAATACTTCATGCTACTCATTCCAAGGGTCCCAACACTCCAGGTTGAAGGGAATCTTCCTACAGCTAAACCATGCTTGGGAAACCCAGCGACTGGTATACCATATGATCGGGAAAGGTTTCTAAAACGCACCTCATTTATCCTCTCCTGGGACTCCGGATCGACATTCCAGCCACTTTACTAAAAACATCCCCTCATGGAGAGTCAATGCCTTTAAGTTCTGGTATCGCACAGTCTGCAGTTAGTGGGGAGGATGAATGGGAATAGGGGGAACCAGTGAGAAACTAGCTGTAGCAGTTTCAATGGGCACATGTCACTCTAATTTCACATCAGTAAGAAGAATTAACCAAAGGCACAGCAAGGTGCCCCAGAAGAAGAATAGGGCCTGAAGGAATCCTGTGGTTATGAGGCAAGATCACAAAAATAAGAGCTGAAAAATGGAGCTAAGGGCCACTGCAAGTCAAAAACCTGCAGAGTTATAAAGGCCAACTATTTTCAAAAAATATATTGAGGTAAGGCTATGAAGCGGCAATGAAATCAAGTCAGAATTGCAGGAAACCAATTTCAGGAGGTAGACTGGAATTGCACTGAAAACATATGAAGAAAGTCAGAACCTCGACAATGATGCACTTGGCCAAAAAGGGCGTATGCGTTTTTTCCTGAATATATTCAGAGAAAAACGCATAAGCCCTTTTTGGCCAACCAAGCAAGCTTGCAAAGGAAATCTGCACTACAACGAACTCTCACTTCCTCCCGGTCAAAAGGGCCATCTGAAAAGAGTGTAAAATCCAGAAAGGCAAGACAGGCCATGGAGAACTGGGAGCCTTGTTATGCTGATGGGCGGGGTGTAAATTGCCAACAGCCACTCGGGAGAAGTGTATGGTGTTTCCTGAAACATCTAAAAAACAAAGCAACAGAGCCTAGGGCACTTCCACTTATGGTCCTATAGCTTAGGGAAATTAAAATCAAAAAGACAAAGCCACCCCAAAGTTTGGGACGGCTCTGTTTACAAGAACCTCGTTTACGGTACAAGTTCAATATCGCACTAAACGAAAAATGGATAAAGAACTTGTGGTACTTACGTACAATGCAATATCACTCAGCAATGAAATCTATGTCATCAGGCCCGGAGCAGCATAATGAGTGGATTCAGGTATGATGATTCTAACTGAAATAAGTCACACAGAAAAAGAAACATCATAAGATATCACTAATACACGGAATGTAAACTTGGCTACAAAGGAACTGGATTACAAAAGAGAACAGGGTCTCAAATTTAGAAAACCAACTTATGCTTGCTTAAGGGGAAAGGTGAGTTGGGGTGCTGCATAAAACCAGAGATTGAAATGAGCACAGATAAAGTTCCGTAAGCCAAATATGTAATAGACAAGAGCTACTCCTTGCTACACGAAATGGACTCAACACCCCATATTAAACGCCTAAGAATGTACCTGACTAGTAAGTATCTTAAAACCTATGGATTGCTATGTCTCCGAAAGAGAATCAAGCGTGTGTACAGGGGCATAAAAACAGCAGTGATAGGATTGGAGAGGTTTGGTGAGCAAATGAAGACCCTTTGAAGTCATATTGCATGGTACCCATTCCACGGGTCTCTACTCTCCAGGTTTAAGGGATTCTTCCTTCAGCTAAAACATGCATGTGGAACCCAGAGTATGATCCACCCTAACCCTTCCCCGAAGCCTTACCCTAACCCATTCCCAAGTCCTAAACCGTACGCTAACACTAACCCATGCCCTCACACGTACGTTCACCCTAAACCGTTTTCGTACCTGCACCTGGACCCTAAACCGTACTCAAACCCTAACCCTAACCCTAGCCCGAACCCTAACCCTAACCCTTCCCCGAAGCCTGACCCTCACCCGTCCCCTAATCCTAACCCGTACGCTAACACTAACCCGCGCCCTCACACGTACACTCCCCCTAAAGCGTTGTCGTACCCTCCCCTGGACCCTAAACCGTCCCCGTCCCCTAACCCTAACCCTAGCCCGAACCCTAACCCTAACACTTCCCACAAGCCTGACCCTCACCCGTCCCCTAATCCTAACCCGTACTGCTAACACTAACCCGCGCCCTCACACCTACGCTCGCCCTAAAGCGTTGTCGTACCCTCACCTGGACCCTAAACCGTCCCCTGTCCCCTAACCCTAACCCTAGCCCGAACCCTAACCCTAACCCTTCCCCGAAGCCTGACCCTCACCCGTCCCCTAATCCTAACCCGTACGCTAACACTAACCTGCGCCCTCACACGTACGCTCCCCCTAAAGCAGTTGTCGTACCCTCCCCTGAACCCTAAACCGTCCCCGTCCCCTAATCCTAACCCTAGCCCGAACCCTAACCCTAACCCTTCCCCGAAGCCTGACCCTCACCCGTCCCCTAATCCTAACCCGTACGCTAACACTAACCCGCGCCCTCACACCTACGCTCCCCCTAAAGCGTTGTCGTACCCTCACCTGGACCCTAAACCGTCCCTGTCTCCTAATCCTAACCCTAGCCCGAACCCTAACCCTAACCCTTCCCCGAAGCCTGACCCTCACCCGTCCCATAATCCTAACCCTGTACGCTAACACTAACCCGCGCCCTCACACGTATGCTCCCACTAAAGCGTTGTCGTACCCTCACCTGGACCCTAAACCGTCCCCGTCCCCTAACCCTAACCCTAGCCCGAACCCTAACCCTAACCCTTCCCCGAAGCCTGACCCTCACCCGTCCCCTAATCCTGAACCTGTACGCTAACACTAACCCACGCCCTCACACGTACGCTCCCCCTAAAGCGTTGTCGTACCCTCACCTGGACCCTAAACCGTCCCCGTCCCCTAACCCTAACCCTAGCCCGAACCCTAACCCTAACCCTTCCCCGAAGCCTGACCCTCACCCGTCCCCTAATCCTAACCCGTACGCTAACACTAACCCGCGCCCTCACACGTACGCTCCCCCTAAAGCGTTGTCGTACCCTCCCCTGGACCCTAAACCGTCCCCGTCCCCTAACCCTAACCCTAGCCCGAACCCTAACCCTAACACTTCCCGAAGCCTGACCCTCACCCGTCCCCTAATCCTAACCCGTACGCTAACACTAACCCGCGCCCTCACACGTACGCTCCCCCTAAAGCGTTGTCGTACCCTCCACCTGGACCCTAAACCGTCCCAGTCCCCTAACCCTAACCCTAGCCCGAACCCTAACCCTAACCCTTCCCCGAAGCCTGACCCTCACCCGTCCCCTAATCCTAACCCGTACGCTAACACTAACCCGCGCCCTCACACGTACGCTCCCCCTAAAGCGTTGTCGTACCCTCACCTGGACCCTAAACCGTCCCCGTCCCCTAACCCTAACCCTAGCCCGAACCCTAACCCTAACCCTTCCCCGAAGCCTGACCCTCACCCGTCCCCTAATCCTAACCCGTACGCTAACACTAACCCGCGCCCTCACACGTACGCTCCCCCTAAAGCGTTGTCGTACCCTCACCTGGACCCTAAACCGTCCCCGTCCCCTAACCCTAACCCTAGCCCGAACCCTAACCCTAACCCTTCCCCGAAGCCTGACCCTCACCCGTCCCCTAATCCTAACCCGTACGCTAACACTAACCCGCGCCCTCACACGTACGCTCCCCTAAAGCGTTGTCGTACCCTCACCTGGACCCTAAACCGTCCCCGTCCCCTAACCCTAACCCTAGCCCGAACCCTAACCCTAACACTTCCCCGAAGCCTGACCCTCACCCGTCCCCTAATCCTAACCCGTACGCTAACACTAACCCGCGCCCTCACACGTACGCTCCCCCTAAAGCGTTGTCGTACCCTCACCTGGACCCTAAACCGTCCCCGTCCCCTAACCCTAACCCTAGCCCGAACCCTAACCCTAACCCTTCCCCGAAGCCTGACCCTCACCCGTCCCCTAATCCTAACCCGTACGCTAACACTAACCCGCGCCCTCACACGTACGCTCCCCCTAAAGCGTTGTCGTACCCTCACCTGGACCCTAAACCGTCCCCGTCCCCTAACCCTAACCCTAGCCCGAACCCTAACCCTAACCCTTCCCCGAAGCCTGACCCTCACCCGTCCCCTAATCCTAACCCGTACGCTAACACTAACCCGCGCCCTCACACGTACGCTCCCCCTAAAGCGTTGTCGTACCCTCACCTGGACCCTAAACCGTCCCCGTCCCCTAACCCTAACCCTAGCCCGAACCCTAACCCTAACCCTTCCCCGAAGCCTGACCCTCACCCGTCCCCTAATCCTAACCCGTACGGCTAACACTAACCCGCGCCCTCACACGTACGCTCCCCCTAAAGCGTTCTCGTACCCTCCCCTGGACCCTAAACCGTCCCCGTCCCCTAAGCCTAACCGTAGCCCGAACCCTAACCCTAACCCTTCCCCGAAGCCTGACCCTCACCCGTCCCCTAATGCTAACCCGTACGCTAACACTAACCCGCGCCCTCACACGTACGCTCCCCCTAAAGCGTTGTCGTACCCTCCCCTGGACCCTAAACCGTCCCCGTCCCCTAACCCTAACCCTAGCCCGAACCCTAACCCTAACCCTTCCCCGAAGCCTGACCCTCACCCGTCCCCTAATCCTGAACCTGTACGCTAACACTAACCCACGCCCTCACACTTACGCTCCCCCTAAAGTGTTGTCGTACCCTCACCTGGACCCTAAACCGTCCCCGTCCCCTAACCCTAACCCTAGCCCGAACCCTAACCCTAACCCTTCCCCGAAGCCTGACCCTCACCTGTCCCCTAATCCTAACCCGTACGCTAACACTAACCCGCGCCCTCACACGTACGCTCCCCGTAAAGTGTTGTCGTACCCTCACCTGGACCCTAAACCGTCCCCGTCCCCTAACCCTATCCCTAGCCCGATCCCTAACCCTAAACCTTCCCCGAAGCCTGACCCTCACCCGTCCCCTAATGCTAACCCGTACGCTAACACTAACCCGCGCCCTCACACGTACTCTCCCCCTAAAGCGTTGTCGTACCCTCCACTGGACCCTAAACCGTCCCCGTCCCCTGACCCTAACCCTAGCCCGAACCCTAACCCTAACCCTTCCCCGAAGCCTGACCCTCACCCGTCCCCTAATCCTAACCCGTACGCTAACACTAACCCGCGCCCTCACACGTACGCTCGCCCTAAAGCGTTGTCGTACCCTCACCTGGACCCTAAACCGTCCCTGTCCCCTAACCCTAACCCTAGCCCGAACCCTAACCCTAACCCTTCCCCGAAGCCTGACCCTCACCCGTCCCCTAATCCTAACCCGTACGCTAACACTAACCCGCGCCCTCACACGTACGCTCCCACTAAAGCGTTCTCGTACCCTCACCTGGACCCTAAACCCTCCCCGTCCCCTAACCCTAACCCTAGCCCAAACCCTAACCCTAAACCTTCCCCGAAGCTTGACCCTCAGCCGTGCCCTAATCCTAACCCGTACGCTAATACTAACCCGCGCCCTCACACGTACGCTCCCCCTAAAGCGTTGTCATACCCTCACCTGGACCCTAAACCGTCCCCGTCCCCTAACCCTAACCCTAGCCCGAACCCTAACCCTAACCCTTCCCCGAAGCCTGACCCTCACCCGTCCCCTAATCCTAACCCGTACGCTAACACTAACCCGCGCCCTCACACGTACGCTCCCCCTAAAGCGTTGTCGTACCCTCACCTGGACCCTAAACCGTCCCCGTCCCCTAACCCTAACCCTAGCCCGAACCCTAACCCTAACCCTTCCCCGAAGCCTGACCCTCACCCGTCCCCTAATCCTAACCCGTACGCTAACACTAACCCGCACCCTCACACGTACGCTCCCCCTAAAGCGTTGTCGTACCCTCACCTGGACCCTAAACCGTCCCCGTCCCCTAACCCTAACCCTAGCCCGAACCCTAACCCTAACCCTTCCCCGAAGCCTGACCCTCACCCGTCCCCTAATCCTAACCCGTACGCTAACACTAACCCACGCCCTCACACTTACGCTCCCCCTAAAGCGTTGTCGTACCCTCACCTGGACCCTAAACCGTCCCCGTCCCCTAACCCTAACCCTAGCCCGAACCCTAACCCTAACCCTTCCCCGAAGCCTGACCCTCACCCGTCCCCTAATCCTAACCCGTACGCTAACACTAACCCGCGCCCTCACACGTACGCTCCCCTAAAGCGTTGTCGTACCCTCACCTGGACCCTAAACCGTCCCCGTCCCCTAACCCTAACCCTAGCCCGAACCCTAACCCTAACCCTTCCCCGAAGCCTGACCCTCACCCGTCCCCTAATCCTAACCCGTACGCTAACACTAACCCGCGCCCTCACACGTACGCTCCCCCTAAAGCGTTGTCGTACCCTCACCTGGACCCTAAACCGTCCCCGTCCCCTAACCCTAACCCTAGCCCGAACCCTAACCCTAACACTTCCCCGAAGCCTGACCCTCACCCGTCCCCTAATCCTAACCCGTACGCTAACACTAACCCGCGCCCTCACACCTACGCTCGCCCTAAATGCGTTGTCGTACCCTCCCCTGGACCCTAAACCGTCCCCGTCCCCTAACCCTAACCCTAGCCCGAACCCTAACCCTAACACTTCCCCGAAGCCTGACCCTCACCCGTCCCCTAATCCTAACCCGTACGCTAACACTAACCCGCGCCCTCACACAGTACTGCTCCCCCTAAAGCGTTGTCGTATCCTCACCTGGACCCTAAACCGTCCCCGTCCCCTAACCCTAACCCTAGCCCGAACCCTAACCCTAACCCTTCCCCGAAGCCTGACCCTCACCCGTCCACTAATCCTAACCCGTACGCTAACACTAACCCGCGCCCTCACACGTACGCTCCCCCTAAAAGCGTTGTCGTACCCTCCACTGGACCCTAAACCGTCCCCGTCCCCTAACCCTAACCCTAGCCCGATCCCTAACCCTAACCCTTCCCCGAAGCCTGACCCTCACCCGTCCCCTAATCCTTACCCGTACGCTAACACTAACGTGCGCCCTCACACGTACGCTCCCCCTAAAGCGTTGTCGTACCCTCACCTGGACCCTAAACCGTCCCCGTCCCCTAACCCTAACCCTAGCCCAAACCCTAACCCTAACCCTTCCCCGAAGCCTGACCCTCACCCGTCCCCTAATCCTGACCCGTACGCCAACACTAACCCGCCCCCTCACACGTACGCTTCCCCTAAAGCGTTCTCGTACCCTCACCTAGGACCCTAAACCGTCCCGGTCCGCTAACCCTAACCCTAACCCGAACCCTAACCCTAACCCTTCCCCGAAGCCTGACCCTCACCCGTCCCCTAATCCTAACCCGTACGCTAACACTAACCCGCGCCCTCACACGTACGCTCCCCCTAAAGCGTTGTTCGTACCCTCACCTGGACCCTAAACCGTCCCCGTCCCCTAACCCTAACCCTAGCCCGATCCCTAACCATAACACTTCTCCGAAGCCTGACCCTCACCCGCCCCCTAATCCTAACCCGTACGCTAACACTAACCCATGCCCTCACACGTATGCTCCCACTAAAGCGTTGTCGTATCCTCACCTGGACTCTAAACCGTCCCCGTCCCCTAACCCTAACCCTAGCCCGAACCCTAACCCTAACCCTTCCCCGAAACCTGACCCTCACCCGTCCCCTAATCCTAACCCGTACGCTAACACTAACCCGCGCCCTCACACGTACGTTCCCCCTAAAGCGTTGTCGTACCCTCACCTGGACCCTAAACCGTCCCCGTCCCCTAACCCTAACCCTAGCCCGAACCCTAACCCTAACCCTTCCCCGAAGCCTGACCCTCACCCGTCCCCTAATCCTAACCCGTACGCTAACACTAACCCGCGCCCTCACACGTACGCTCCCCCTAAAGCGTTGTCGTACCCTCACCTGGACCCTAAACCGTCCCCGTCCCCTAACCCTAACCCTAGCCCGAACCCTAACCCTAACCCTTCCCCGAAGCCTGACCCTCACCCGTCCCCTAATCCTAACCCGTACGCTAACACTAACCCGCGCCCTCACACGTACGCTCCCCCTAAAGCGTTGTCGTACCCTCACCTGGACCCTAAACCGTCCCCGTCCCCTAACCCTAACCCTAGCCCGAACCCTAACCCTAACCCTTCCCCGAAGCCTGACCCTCACCCGTCCCCTAATCCTAACCCGTACGCTAACACTAACCCGCGCCCTCACACGTACGCTCCCCCTAAAGCGTTGTCGTACCCTCACCTGGACCCTAAACCGTCCCCGTCCCCTAACCCTAACCCTAGCCCGAACCCTAACCCTAACCCTTCCCCGAAGCCTGACCCTCACCCGTCCCCTAATCCTAACCCGTACGCTAACACTAACCCGCGCCCTCACACGTACGCTCCCCCTAAAGCGTTGTCGTACCCTCACCTGGACCCTAAACCGTCCCCGTCCCCTAACCCTAACCCTAGCCCGAACCCTAACCCTAACCTTCCCCGAAGCCTGACCCTCACCCGTCCCCTAATCCTAACCCGTACGCTAACACTAACCCGCGCCCTCACACGTACGCTCCCCCTAAAGCGTTGTCGTACCCTCCCCTGGACCCTAAACCGTCCCCGTCCCCTAAGCCCTAACCCTAGCCCGAACCCTAACCCTAACCCTTCCCCGAAGCCTGACCC
>NW_022983406.1:54800-59800 GCF_011762595.2 Tursiops truncatus
AAACATCCCTCATGGAGAGTCAATGCCTTTAATTTCTGGGATCCGCACAGTCTCAGTTAGTGGGGTGGATTAGAATGGGAATAGGGGAACCATGAGAACTAGCTGTAGCAGTTTCAATGGGCACATGTCCCTCTAATTCACATCAGTATAAGAATACCAAAGGCCAGCAGGTGCCCCAGAAGAAGAATAGGGCCTGAAGGAAAATTCCTGTGGTTATAACGGCAAGATCACAAACTAGAGCTGAAATGGAGCTAAGGGCCACTGCAATCAAAACCCTGCAGATTTATAAAGGCCAACTATTTTCAAAAATATCTTGAGGTAAGGCTATGAAGCGGCAATGAAATCATAGAAGTGCAGGAAACCAATTTCAAGAGGTAGAAACTGGAATTGCACTGAAAACATATGAAGAAGTCTGACCCTCGCAATGATCCACTTGGCCAAAAAGGGCGTATGCGTTTTTTCCTGAACGTTTCATATAAAACGCATAAGCCCTTTTTTGGCCAACCCAAGCAAGCTGCAAAGGAAATCATGCACTACAACGAACTCTCACTTCCTCCTTCATAGTGCCGTCGAGATAGTGTAAAATCCAGAAAGGCAAGGACAGGCCATGGAGAACTGGGAGCCTTGTTATGCTGATGGGCGGGGTGTAAATTGCCAACAGCCACTCGGGAGAAGTGTATGGTGTTTCCTGAAACATCTAAAAAACAAAGCAACAGAGCCTAGGGCACTTCCACTTATGGTCCTATAGCTTAGGGAAATTAAAATCAAAAGACAAAGCCACCCCAAAGTTGGGACGGCTCTGTTACAAGAACCTCGTTTACGGTACAAGTTCAATATCGCAGTAAATGAAAAATGGATAAAGAAGTTGTGGTACTTACGTACAATGCAATATCACTCAGCAATGAAATCTATGTCATCAGGCCTGGAGCAGCATAATGAGTGGATTCAGGTATGATGATTCTAACTGAAATAAGTCACACAGAAAAAGAAACATCATAAGATATCACTAATACACGGAATGTAAACTTGGCTACAAAGGAACTGGATTACAAAAGAGAACAGGGTCTCAAATTTAGAAAACCAACTTATGCTTGCTTAAGGGGAAAGGTGAGTTGGGGTGCTGCATAAAACCAGAGATTGAAATGAGCACAGATAAAGTTCCTTAAGCCAAATATGGAATAGACAAGAGCTACTCCTTGCTACACGAAATGGACTCAACACCCCATATTAAACGCCTAAGAATGTACCTGACTAGTAAGTATCTTAAAACCTATGGATTGCTATGTCTCCGAAAGAGAATCAAGCGTGTGTACAGGGGCATAAACACAGCAGTGATAGGATTGGAGAGGTTGGTGAGCAAATGAAGACCCTTTGAAGTCATATTGCATGGTACCCATTCCACGGGTCTCAACTCTCCAGGTTTAAGGGATTCTTCCTTCAGCTAAAACATGCATGTGGAACCCAGAGTATGATCCACCCTAACCCTTCCCCGAAGCCTTACCCTAACCCATTCCCAAGTCCTAAACCGTACGCTAACACTAACCCATGCCCTCACACGTACGTTCACCCTAAACCGTTTTCGTACCTGCACCTGGACCCTAAACCGTACTCAAACCCTAACCCTAACCCTTCCCCGAAGCCTGACCCTCACCCGTCCCCTAATCCTAACCCGTACGCTAACACTAACCCGCGCCCTCACACGTACGCTCCCCCTAAAGCGTTGTCGTACCCTCACCTGGACCCTAAACCGTCCCCGTCCCCTAACCCTAACCCTAGCCCGAACCCTAACCCTAACCCTTCCCCGAAGCCTGACCCTCACCCGTCCCCTAATCCTAACCCGTACGCTAACACTAACCCGCGCCCTCACACGTACGCTCCCCCTAAAGCGTTGTCGTACCCTCACCTGGACCCTAAACCGTCCCCGTCCCCTAACCCTAACCCTAGCCCGAACCCTAACCCTAACCCTTCCCCGAAGCCTGACCCTCACCCGTCCCCTAATCCTAACCCGTACGCTAACACTAACCCGCGCCCTCACACGTACGCTCCCCCTAAAGCGTTGTCGTACCCTCACCTGGACCCTAAACCGTCCCCGTCCCCTAACCCTAACCCTAGCCCGAACCCTAACCCTAACCCTTCCCCGAAGCCTGACCCTCACCCGTCCCCTAATCCTAACCCGTACGCTAACACTAACCCGCGCCCTCACACGTACGCTCCCCCTAAAGCGTTGTCGTACCCTCACCTGGACCCTAAACCGTCCCCGTCCCCTAACCCTAACCCTAGCCCGAACCCTAACCCTAACACTTCCCCGAAGCCTGACCCTCACCCGTCCCCTAATCCTAACCCGTACGCTAACACTAACCCGCGCCCTCACACATACGCTCCCCCTAAAGCGTTGTCGTACCCTCACCTGGACCCTAAACCGTCCCCGTCCCCTAACCCTAACCCTAGCCCGAACCCTAACCCTAACCCTTCCCCGAAGCCTGACCCTCACCCGTCCCCTAATCCTAACCCGTACGCTAACACTAACCCGCGCCCTCACACGTACGCTCCCCCTAAAGCGTTGTCGTACCCTCCACTGGACCCTAAACCGTCCCCGTCCCCTAACCCTAACCCTAGCCCGAACCCTAACCCTAACCCTTCCCCGAAGCCTGACCCTCACCCGTCCCCTAATCCTAACCCGTACGCTAACACTAACCCGCGCCCTCACACGTACGCTCCCCCTAAAGCGTTGTCGTACCCTCACCTGGACCCTAAACCGTCCCCGTCCCCTAACCCTAACCCTAGCCCGAACCCTAACCCTAACCCTTCCCCGAAGCCTGACCCTCACCCGTCCCCTAATCCTAACCCGTACGCTAACACTAACCCGCGCCCTCACACGTACGCTCCCCCTAAAGCGTTGTCGTACCCTCACCTGGACCCTAAACCGTCCCCGTCCCCTAACCCTAACCCTAGCCCGAACCCTAACCCTAACCCTTCCCCGAAGCCTGACCCTCACCCGTCCCCTAATCCTAACCCGTACGCTAACACTAACCCGCGCCCTCACACGTACGCTCCCCCTAAAGCGTTGTCGTACCCTCACCTGGACCCTAAACCGTCCCCGTCCCCTAACCCTAACCCTAGCCCGAACCCTAACCCTAACCCTTCCCCGAAGCCTGACCCTCACCCGTCCCCTAATCCTAACCCGTACGCTAACACTAACCCAGCGCCCTCACACGTACGCTCCCCCTAAAGCGTTGTCGTACCCTCACCTGGACCCTAAACCGTCCCCGTCCCCTAACCCTAACCCTAGCCCGAACCCTAACCCTAACCCTTCCCCGAAGCCTGACCCTCACCCGTCCCCTAATCCTAACCCGTACGCTAACACTAACCCGCGCCCTCACACGTACGCTCCCCCTAAAGCGTTGTCGTACCCTCACCTGGACCCTAAACCGTCCCCGTCCCCTAACCCTAACCCTAGCCCGAACCCTAACCCTAACCCTTCCCCGAAGCCTGACCCTCACCCGTCCCCTAATCCTAACCCGTACGCTAACACTAACCCGCGCCCTCACACGTACGCTCCCCCTAAAGCGTTGTCGTACCCTCACCTGGACCCTAAACCGTCCCCGTCCCCTAACCCTAACCCTAGCCCGAACCCTAACCCTAACCCTTCCCCGAAGCCTGACCCTCACCCGTCCCCTAATCCTAACCCGTACGCTAACACTAACCCGCGCCCTCACACGTACGCTCCCCCTAAAGCGTTGTCGTACCCTCACCTGGACCCTAAACCGTCCCCGTCCCCTAACCCTAACCCTAGCCCGAACCCTAACCCTAACCCTTCCCCGAAGCCTGACCCTCACCCGTCCCCTAATCCTAACCCGTACGCTAACACTAACCCGCGCCCTCACACGTACGCTCCCCCTAAAGCGTTGTCGTACCCTCCCCTGGACCCTAAACCGTCCCCGTCCCCTAACCCTAACCCTAGCCCGAACCCTAACCCTAACCCTTCCCCGAAGCCTGACCCTCACCCGTCCCCTAATCCTAACCCGTACGCTAACACTAACCCGCGCCCTCACACGTACGCTCCCCCTAAAGCGTTGTCGTACCCTCACCTGGACCCTAAACCGTCCCCGTCCCCTAACCCTAACCCTAGCCCGAACCCTAACCCTAACCCTTCCCCGAAGCCTGACCCTCACCCGTCCCCTAATCCTAACCCGTACGCTAACACTAACCCGCGCCCTCACACGTACGCTCCCCCTAAAGCGTTGTCGTACCCTCACCTGGACCCTAAACCGTCCCCGTCCCCTAACCCTAACCCTAGCCCGAACCCTAACCCTAACCCTTCCCCGAAGCCTGACCCTCACCCGTCCCCTAATCCTAACCCGTACGCTAACACTAACCCGCGCCCTCACACGTACGCTCCCCCTAAAGCGTTGTCGTACCCTCCCCTGGACCCTAAACCGTCCCCGTCCCCTAACCCTAACCCTAGCCCGAACCCTAACCCTAACCCTTCCCCGAAGCCTGACCCTCACCCGTCCCCTAATCCTAACCCGTACGCTAACACTAACCCGCGCCCTCACACGTACGCTCCCCCTAAAGCGTTGTCGTACCCTCACCTGGACCCTAAACCGTCCCCGTCCCCTAACCCTAACCCTAGCCCGAACCCTAACCCTAACCCTTCCCCGAAGCCTGACCCTCACCCGTCCCCTAATCCTAACCCGTACGCTAACACTAACCCGCGCCCTCACACGTACGCTCCCCCTAAAGCGTTGTCGTACCCTCACCTGGACCCTAAACCGTCCCCGTCCCCTAACCCTAACCCTAGCCCGAACCCTAACCCTAACCCTTCCCCGAAGCCTGACCCTCACCCGTCCCCTAATCCTAACCCGTACGCTAACACTAACCCGCGCCCTCACACGTACGCTCCCCCTAAAGCGTTGTCGTACCCTCACCTGGACCCTAAACCGTCCCCGTCCCCTAACCCTAACCCTAGCCCGAACCCTAACCCTAACCCTTCCCCGAAG